>NC_088643.1:22693053-22808053 GCF_964019385.1 Sycon ciliatum
TGATAACAAAAATAACAGCAAGTCGTTGACAATTATTCTACACTGCCTTATCGACGCGAGTCTAGCTTTCTGCCGGTGTTTCCTCCTCTGCCTTTCTCTTCCTAGCCGTTGGGAGAAGCGTGCTGGCTTCCTTCGTGGTCTTCAGAAGGTGCTGCTCAGCCACCGTTTTCAATCTTGAAAGTGGGCGAGCAATATTGAACACTGCATTCAACGAGTTGAAAGAGGCTCCTCGTTTTGCCATCAGCCCTAGCCCAACGCCAAGAGCTTGCAGAAGAGGCACCGTGTGGGCTTCCAGAAAATGCAGCTTGGGTGTTATATGCCCCAAGCGCCGGTGAACAATCTCCTCCCTGCATGCCGTCATGAAAGCGGCGATGTTCCTTTGGAGCCTTACAATGTCGCCGTTGCTGATTTGGTTGCAGTGGGAAAATCAGCTCGACAGGAGGCGTATCCCGTCATCAGGCCTTCATACAGTTTTGAGATATTTTGAGCGTTCTCCAGCAGTTCAGGACAGCGAAACTGGGCTACAGGAACACTGGCACTTGTTTTTGCAGTGACAACAGTGGGCTGCAATGCTCGATGTACATGATTTCCAACGAAGGACCCACTGTGGTACACTTGGCGTTTGATGAGGTGGTCTTGAAGGACAGGTTCAACTGAGGAATAACATGGCCCTTCAAAATCCTTACTGCCAGTGACCTTCTGGATGTCGTTTAGCAGCCTGGTGTCCTTGGTGCTGTGCAGGTCGTGCGTTTGGACAGCTGTCTGGTGGAGCTGCTGCAATTCTGCAACAAACTATTCTCATGACATCCTGGTCCACACGTTGCTGCGCATGAACTGCAACGAATTGCAACTGCTGCTCGATTGCGTGTTTCTGCACAGCGGCATCATTCATGGCCAACTCTTCAGACCGCGCTTCAGCATGGAGCTGGCAAAGTTTCGAAAATGCGGCCAGGTCACTGTCAGCGGCAGCACACTTTGCGGCATTCTGGGTGTCAAGCTCACGGATCTCCTTCAACATGGCATCCAACATCCACTTGAAAATCCCAATATCCAAGTGCAGGATCGGTATGATTGATGGCGTTGCTGATCTGTACGGGCAGAATGCAGTGGCGGATGACGTTGTTGTAATGCTTTGCATGTGAGAGCCTCGAGCCAGCTTCAACATACTTTCCATGGTCGTGCGCGAGGGTCTGGAGTGAGCGCGGCTGCTTGTCATCACTGCATCTCTCCTCTTGGCAACGAGCCAAGTCCGTCTTTAGACAACGGCAGTGGAGATATGGACGCAGACCGCCTGCTCTCTCCAGAGAGACCATAGTTTGCCGTTTGGAATTCATAGTCTCCAAACAAGAAGACACGTATCTGTTTTCTCTCCCAGTGGGTCTGCTGCAGTTGCTCCAGTTGGGGGCAGCACTGCCCAAGCGCTGTCTCCAGGTTTGCTGCACTGTCCTTCTCGTTGAAGATGTGCACCGGGATCGTGTTTCTCGTCGCATTCGGGTTGTGAGTATTCGCAATCTGCATGCTCAACTTAACCCTCATTCCGGGTTGTGGGGTCCAAACAGACCCCAGGGGTATGACTTTTGAAATATGTTTACTTTGCTGCATCACATCTCCCTGAAACTTCATGTATTCCTCAACAACACGATAACCGAGATAAATAAATAGTCTGGGTTAGAGGTTCCGCCGCCGTGGTCGCCACCGACTTTAAGTCGGTAGAGCATGAGACTCTTAATCTCAGGGTCGTGGGTTCGAGCCCCACGTTGGGCGCCAATGTTAGGATCGGGAGATCTCACGAAAGCAGGCACGGTCACAACAGGACCAGGATCAAAATAATAGTTCAAGTCGACAACAGTTAGAAAGAGAGTCTGAGAGGTTCGATTGAAAGACAGAGAGAAAATGTCCCAGCCAGAGCTTATCAAGGGCCTGGGTAGCTATGGAAATATATGTGCTAAAGCGCGAGTCCAGCTACCCAGGCCAAGTGAAATTGCGGAGGTGGCTCCAGAGTGCCATGACAGTCAATCGCTCTCCTTTAGGACATCCAGAAAGTGGAGAACAACGCTGATCAAATCAGGGAAGAATACAGCTGCTGCCATTGGTATCTCTCCATCCTTTTGGGTGAAGGGTAGCGCTGTATACTTCGGCAGTGCCCTAGCTACGAACCTCCAACGGCGATGCTACGCACCTGTCTGCACTGGAAGCATGTCCGCTGTCCTGTCCATGTGTAATCTTCTGTTGTTGTACATCGGGAATGAGTGGCTCCTGAATGTTGACTCGCCATTATGTGTTTCAACAGTAAAGCCTGCCCTGCCTGGACGCCCTTGGTGCAGCGGAAACTGTCCTGATATGACACGATTCCGCTTGATTCAGGGATGCATGTTCGATCCACAGCACTTTGGTGCATGAGAATTTGTCCTGTCAATACAGGATTTCACTTGGAACAGGGTCTGGCATACACAAGTTTTACTGTACTACAGAACGGAGCGCCACAGAACAACCAGGCTAGAATTTCACCAAGCACAGCATATCAATGTACCGTATTTTACCGGTTGTAAGGCGACCCCGGTTATAGATCGACCCCCGTATCCGGAGGTCTCAATTCTGCGTTTTAAAGGTTTCACCCAAAGAAGCACTACTAACCACTCCCTGCTATTAACACATCAACAAATCATGTAAACATTCCTTATTGGAGGTTATAACATCCCAATCCTTGAAAAGGCCAATAAACTGGAGAAAAAAATGTGTACACATAGTGCACTCGTGCATGCAGTGCAGGTCATTTTTCGTAAGATACTGATAGTTCCCGGTTATAAGTCGAATCCCGGTTGTAAGTCGACCCCCACCCTTTCTCCTTCTATTCTAAGTCGTAGAAGGTCCTCTTACAACCGGAAAAAAATACGGTATACACGGTGACTCACTGCGTATAGACTGTAATGCATGAAAATAAGAACGGTCTAGGCTAGGAGGCTGACCCCCCCCCCCCCCCAGTTCTTCGGTGACCAACAGTGCTGTAGTTGTGATGTAGCTGATTCATTGCTCTGCTTCCTCCTTAATGTTTTCCTGCTTTTCTCCGTGCAGATCATTTCAGAGAAAGGCTATCAAACGGGCTGCGGCGGCGGTGCAAGGAGATCGCTGACAGTGGCGGAGTTTACTGCGCAGGTCGGCCAGCATGTCGCACACATCCTTCAGGCGATCCCGGGTATCAGTGCCTATGAGGCGAAGGTCAAGGAGCTGGCAGTAAGCGTATGCTGTTTATGTGATGTGTGTGTGTGTGCGCGCGCGCGTGTGTGTGTGTGTATGTGTGTGTAGCGGCTATCACTTCGTAACATAGACAACGTCTATATGCAATGTGTGTAGTGACAATCACTTCATAGCACAGGCAGCTCAGCTATACAATGTGTGGTGAATAACCTTTTACGCAATGTGTCGAAGAATTTAGTTGCTCCCAACCTGGGCCCCACGCTTCATGCCGAGTCGAGTGACACGTCTCTCCGCTACTTCTCAGTTTGCAATACAATGGATTCTCGCTATTTCTAGTCAGAGAATAGGCAATTATGGCACACACACCCATCCGCTGCCAGCACACACCAGTTTGGTACAACAGACACTGTTTTCTCCAGAATTCATTGGTGACTACTTCTGGTTGGGAGAGCCAAAGAGAATGAAGCAGCTCGAAGTACTCGTAGTGCAAGATCAGCTTTTCAAGAAGTGGAAGATAGGAAAGTGGAGCCAGTGAAGAGGTGTCACATGCTAGAATGGACAGCAAGTGAAGTATATTCGCTAAGGAGTCCATTTTCACTGGGTTGAAACATGGCTGGGTACACACTTTGATCTGTCTCTAAAAGGACGAACAGTCAATACTGGAGTTTGATGTACTGTATATCACCTTATTTTCGGTGTTGTAAAATTTCGGTAAAAGCCAACCCCTCACCTTTCGGTGTAAGGATAAATTCGGTATGCATGGCACCAAAAAAAACAAAACAAAAAACAGCTATTGCTCTAATATCTCCGGCTAGGCTCCACATATATGTACATGTATATGTACATGATTGTACTATACATGTATATACCAGTATACAAGTTTATTTCTTTAATTTGACAGGGATTTTCATGATGTTTATATATTTTTGGTATTTCGGAAAATTTAGGTGTAATGTTAAATTAGGTGATCCAGGACCAGTACCGAAGTTACCGAAATTTAAATTACACCGAAATAAAGGTGTTATACAGTATCCTGCATTCCTGTAGCATCATCACTCATGCATCGTGCGATGTTGTGTTGTGATGTTGTGTTGTGATATGATGTTGTGCTATGCGGCTGTGCAGGACCTGCTGTGTGCCGATCAGCACTTGTTCATCTACGGCACAGTGCTGCTGCAGTCAGCAAGTAAGCAACGCCACGGTCACAAGCTGCGGCGTATTCTACAGGATGTGCTGGCTGCTGGCCTGGAGAAGTGAGTTGTTACTTGCCGGCTACTGGTCATGGCGACAGTGCCTCTGTTACAGCTGCTGCTGCTGCTGCTGCTGCCACTGCTGTCTGTTGGTACTGGTGCTGATGCTAATGCAGCTGGTGTTATTGTGCATGAACACTTTAAGCACTGAACCTTACTGTAGCTGCCTCTCAGATTTCATCACGTAATGCTTATCGTATGTGGACATGTGACGCGATGTGTCGGCTGAGCTTGTATCGAGACAACAGATGTACCTGGTGTAGCTCTAGTTTAGCGGTCACATCACGTATCGCCAAGAGTAGATAAACAGAGAGCGGCAGAATTTTTTGTTGACGTCACCTTTTTTCAGAAAAAAACGTGCATTTTGCCGCAGAGCAGTGTGAGAGCACGTGCTGGGCACCAACCTTGCAATGTAAAGCCTGGCCAAGTGCACGAGGCAAAACTTTCCAAAAGACTCGCAGCACGTGCGTCGTCGAAAAGATTACGTCAACAAGAAATTCCGCCGCGGGCCAACCCATCCCGGAGTTGCACACTCTTGTTTTTCTACTCTTGGTATCGCGTCTAGTGAAGTGACACATGATTTGAGCTTGTATCATTTCTTTGCCGATGTATTTTACCTGAGCTCAGTAATGTCAAGTGAGAATTCAAGTCGGCAGGAAAAGCGCGAGCTCCCACGTAGGGAGCGACACAATTCCCTCAGTAATAGCGTTATAAGCATTGATAAACACGAGGTCAATGCTCTTGCAGAGTGAATGGGAAAGAGCAGGTCTGCTGAGCTCTGAACTTCTGGTTATCAGTACGGTACCAGTACCACCGTTCAAATATTCCATGTGTTCTATTGGCTGTGTGGCTGTGTGCGTGTGTGTGCTTCAGGAACCATGACGTGCTGCAGCTGAGCCTGGTGCTGTCCAGCAATCCCGGCCACCAGCGTGCCGTCATGTCACTGCGCTCCATGATCAGTCGCCAGGCACTGAACCCCTCCGACATCACCGTGGTAAGTCTAGTTGCCGGGGCAACACGTTACCAGGACCCGAATTAGATGATTCTGATCTGCGAAGGGCAGTACCAGTCTCGATGGCTGTGTGACGTAATGTTTTAATGCGGCCATGGGGGGGGGGGGGGGGGGGGAGGACACAAACCGGTGGTGAACAGGTTTGGAGTGCTCGTGGAGTAGAGAACGAAAGAAAAATAGGGAATAGGGGTGAAACGAGTATCTATTTTGACCAATCGATCACTCGTTCATAATATTCGATGAGTATCCGATTATTTCGAGTATTTAATCAAAATTCAAAAGCGCTAGATTTGTGAGTTCTCGACCAATTCGGAAGAAATTATTTGTGAACATAGAACAAAAGTCGCCAACGTCTTGTACAGAGTGTAAAGTAACGATTTTCATCAGTACTTTCATATCTCAGAACGTTAACTAACGTTCCTTGCCGTGGTGATCGCATCGTCCAAGTCATAAAATACCGACCCAAAGGCATGCATAACGCATGCGCACAGTGGATGAGTGGTACAACAAAAGTTTTTGAAAAATAGAATGCCAATACTAAAAATAAATAAATAAAAAACGATCGTGCGCAAAATTTCGAATACTCGCTCGTTTGAAATTTTCGAACGAATGCTCGAATATTCGAACTAATCGTTTCACCCCTAATAGGGAAGAAAGGGCTTTTTGCTCTGATTTGCAATTGTTTTGGTGAGGCAGGAAGCTGTTTGACACCTAGCGTGCAGTGTTCTGCATCTCTGTTGACTGTGAGAATGGTGACACCGTAACGGTGGATGCCATGAGGAAGCCAAGTGGGTCGAACACGGACATCACGTAGCGCAGTACTGTCCGCTTGGTTGCTGAGACGCTGTCGGACTGTGCTGTTAACTTTGCTCCAACGGCAAAAACTGAGGCAGTCGCTGTTCGGATTCCATATGAGGCCAAGTGCCTTCTTTGTAGAAGCGTTCCCGGTGGCGAGATTCACCCCTTCAGATGAGCGAAGTTGGGTGGGTATTCTCTCTAGAACCTGGGACGAGTTACTAACCCAGTTCCGGATCTCGAATCCTCCCCTCAAGAATCACCGCTGCTGAACGGCTGATGGCATCACACTCAGTAGCTGCACTGTCAAAATAATCATCCATGTAGTGGCTGTCAGTGATGGCTGTGACAGCTTCAGACAGATCTGGACGAAAGATGGTGGCACTACGGTTCTTCGCATACTGAGCTGTGGTCGGAGATGAGACTGCACCAAACGTCATTACTTGCATCTCGTATACATCTGGTGGGCGACTGAGGTCGAGGCCTCGCCACAGGAATCGTTGGGCCGGTCGGTCCTCTGGTCACACACTAACTTGATGGAACATCTCACGAATGTCACCACCGAAACCGTACTCAAAGCGACGAAAGTTCAGCAGCACTTGTGTCAACGGCGTTAGCAGGTCGGGTCCAGGCATCAGGAAATCATTGAGACACTTGCCGTGCGATCTCCCGGCTCCATCAAACACAAGTCTCAGTTTGCCCTTCGTCGGGTTCACCACAGCAAAGTGCGGCAGGTACCATGTGTTAGGTGGCTCACATGCGGCCTCTGCTGCTGACAGGATACGTGCATACCCGTTCACCAGGTAGCTGTCGATCTTCGCTGTATACTGGTCGTTACCTCTGCCAGTGATGGCAAGTCAATCTGCGCCAAATGTGACCACTGTCGAGCAAGTTTCTGTTGGTTAACAAACTGCTTCGGCAGACTGATATTCGCCACCGTGCGGACGTTCTTCAAGTCAAACTGCCCACCTCCGTCTCTAGGTGAGATACACAGGTTGACGCGACATGAGTTGGCATGGTGCTGACTGTGATTCCCAGTCCTATTCAGGTGCAGGGGATCTACCGGACCAGTAGCGCCCAGCTCCCTGGCAACAAGCTTCTCGTCGACAATGCTCACGGTGGATCCTTCATCCAGGAGCGCATGTGTCTTGACGCTATGCCCTTTGGACACTGAGAGTGACACCGGCACAACACGCAGGGCAACCCGAGTCCGCTGAACGGTGTGGGAATTGACGCTCTCCTGCTGTTCAGTATGGCCACCGCTGTTCCTGTCAGGCAGGTGCACTAGTTCATGGTGACGCTTTTCGCAATCACCAACGGAGCAGCGATTCCGGCTCTTGCAGTGAGTTACCCGGTGGTTGCAGCCGAAACAAAGAAAACACAGCTTCTTCTCAGCTACCCATTCCCTACGCTTATGTAGTGGCTCTGCTTTGAATCTTTCACAGCTGCGCAGCAGATGTTGGCTGCTGCAGTAATGGCAGGAAAAGGGTGCACACTCCTGCTGTCTAGAGCTGCCGCTGTTGCTCACTGAGGTGAGGGTGGTCTCACTCCGGGTTCTCTTGTTACAATACTGTCGGGCGCCGAAGAACTGGGGGGGGGGGGGGGGGGGAGGGGGGGCAGGGTTCTAGCGTAGCTCGTTCTTATTTTTAGTGAAAACAGCTGTTTCGTTCTTATTCAATGGTACAGTCTTACATGTACATGTATGCAGAGCTATACGTCTGAGTGTACATTATAGTGTACATGTACATTACGGTTTCCGTTCTTATCTTCAAAAACTCCAGCCTAGGCCGTTCTTAAAAACTGGTGAAATCCTAGCCTGGCCGTTCTTCAGCGCCCGACAGTACTGTACTGCTGCCGCTGAAAGCTGGCACTGCCTGTCTTCAGCACAGTCACTCTGCCTGTCTTCAGCACAGTCACTCTGCCTGCTGCACTGGCACCCTGCCACACAGCCACACTGAAAAGGCATCCAGCGACAGCTTCTCCGGATCGAAATTGGCGATCATCTCGCCCTAGTTCACTTGATGGGTACTGCATGCGCTGCGGAGCCGGTAGCGCTATTGGCAGCCATGCCAGACATTTTAGAGAGGGCTTTTGAAACCGAAGTACTACGAGGTGAATTGCGATTTCTGGACATTGTACATTTCTGGTAGGGCTGAAACGATCGTGGATTTTCACCTATCGATTACTGTATAAGCAGAAATATTCGTCTGGAATTTAATTTCGTTTTTTCCTCCAAGGAACTTTTGGACTAAGTTAAATGCCCGACTAATGTCGATTTGTCCGGCTTTTCTATACAGTCTTATGATCCATGGACGAAATTTTCAACCGGACGAACTCCCTTTCTTTGTAGTTGGACGAAATTATTGACCGACGAAATGTTCTGCCTCTACAGTACTCTTTAGCTTAACGATCGATTAATCGATTATTATCGTTAGCAAATAGTGTCAGAATTTTGTGCAAAGATTACTCTGTTTCCAAAAGCTAGGCCTTCATAATACCAAAAATCTGCATTAGTGACAGGGTAGCTCCGAAACATGGCAGTTTTGAAGTCAATTTAACCTCAAAATATGCACCATGCCTCTGGCAACTGCATACTCACAGTGGAAACTGATTCAAACATCATAAAACGAGGGTTTTCAGTACTTTTTGGACTCAAAATCCCTAACGAGTAATCTATAACGTAACGATTACTTGATTGATAAGGAATTATCGATCGCTTACCGAGTAATTGGTATAATCGTTTCAGCCCTAATTTCTGGACATTTCGAGTAAAATAATTTTCGTCGCGTGTACTTCAAAAAGAAGTAGAGTCAAGTCATTCGAGTCGATGAAGTTTTTTCTTGCCGTAGTTGACAGCTTGGCTGCTGTAGTTTCTCCTCGTGTCAATGCCTTGTTGATAGCCTTTGCTTGTGCGGCATTTCGACGAGTTTTGCGGTACGATGTCGCATGAGAATTTTGAATTTTGAGTAAAATAAGAAGTAATGGACGAATCGTTGGCTTCGCCATGTGCACTGCACTTCAGATCCTGTATAGTCTTGGAACTTATAGTCTTGGAACTGGTGGCTGGAAGTGTGAAGAGGCAAACTGCAGTCCACCAATAGAAAAAAATAGAAAAATGGTGCAGTATAGGATGCCTATTGAAAATTTATATTTTCATGTCCAGAAATCCATACACTGAAAATTAGGCCAACAAATTAGCCTGTCAAAACCGTCCTGCTATCAAGTCTCTGGGATCACAGCATGAGCAATTGTCACATATTTGGAAAGATGAAGGATTAGGCCATACAAGAAATACAAAAAGATATGAAAAATGTGAAACATACAGCCAGCGGGGCTCTACTTTATTTTTATGTCCAGAAATTGCTATTCACCTCGTACACGTCACTAAAAAATTCTCTTTTCCTCTGCCACAAAGCATTATTTTAGTTTGAAGACTACACTTCGGCAGCCGGTGACAGCCGAGTACCTGTTCACCATGGGGCCCGGCCGCAAAGCATTATGTCGTTACGCCACTGTTTGAAAAGCCCTCTAATTATGTGCTATTTCACAAATAATGTGTCTGGGCTGCGATCTTGTCTCTCTGCTTCTGACCACCTGTAGCTGAACCGTCTCTACTCCAGCAGTAATCCACCGCCGGTGGAATTGCTTCGTCAGCCAGTGTTTCTCGGTTAGTATGTGTGTGTGTGTGCGTGTGCGTGTGTGTATGTGTGTGTGTGTGTGTGTGTGTGTGTGTGTGTGTGTGTGTGTGTGTGTGTGTGTGTGTGTGTGTGTGCATGTGCGTGCGTGCGTGTGTGTGTGTGTGTGTGTGTGTGTGTGTGTGTGTGTGTGTGTGTGTGTGTCTGAGTCTGTGTCTGAGTCTGAGTGTGTGTTCCATATGGTGCAGTGGTATGTGCAGTCGGTTTCTAATCGAGAGGTTGCAGGTTCAATTCCCGACGATTATGGTCGCACACGTCTCTCTTCTCTTTCTTTTTCTCCTAGCTTTTCTTTCATTCTCCTGAGTGGTTACCAACAGCCAGTGCATGCTGGGGTATGTGGTGGGGGTATTAAAGAAAGAAAGACCAGGCTAAAGTTAGTGGCGGTCAATTCATCAGCCTTGCTAGCTGTTGAATGGTGTAATCCCAGCACAAGTTGCTTTGTCCAACATAGCTTGTTCGCTATCATCGCTTGAGCAGTGGGAAGGAGCATGAGTATGAGTGTGTGTGCGCATGGGTGCGTGTGTGTATGGATGTGCGTGACACCCGGTGTTGATAGTGTCGGGCTGTGTAGCTCCGGAGCTCTTACATTTGTTGTGGATCTCCTTAGTGTACTTTGCTGCCACTATAGCTGGGAATAATACATGCAGGTGAAAACTCCACCGCACCTCTCTTTGTAGTCATACAATGTCAATGGCGACAAACACACCATCATGCATGTCATGTACATGTAATTCCAAGTATTGGCTTGGTTGTACCATGGAGTAGTAAAATACCGGTATTTTACTACTCCCTGGTGTATTAACACCACTGCTGTCCTGCTCCATATACAGCTGTGCTAGGTGTAATCCAACCCGAAGTGGAAAACTAGCACTCCCCTGTATCAGTTCCCATTACATCACTGTATTTGTACATGATTGCTTCCACAGTGTTCATGCCACCTCCAGGGTGTCAAGGGCCGTGCAAGTTGAGAGCGCCAAACATGCACTTTGGGTTGGATTTCACCTAGCGCAACAGTACTTGAAGCACTTGATGTATGTTAACAAGAGTACATGAAAACCAGAGTGTGCAGCTCAGATGGGTTGCTGTCACGGCGGAATTCCGTGATTACATCATTTTAGTGATGTAGTGCGTACAAGCAGGATTCAAGCAGGTCTCTTTCTGCACAACTGCAGCTCAGTTGTACGCACTACGCCATTTCCCGCCTCAGATCTGCGCCAAATATGATGTAATCACGGAATTCCGCCGTGACAGACACCCGTAGCAGAAAAGGCCCCAAGCTGCACACTCTGGTTTTCATGTACTCTTGATGTTAAGTCATACCTACCGTCCTCATGAGTGTGTGAACGTGTGTGTGTGTGTTTTCTGTCGTCTTTGCAGAGCTGTTGATCACATGTTTGTTCAAGCCTGGCAATGTTGTCAAGCCCGATCATCTGCCCATGTACAGCTACCTGCTGGTGTATGCCGGCTGCGTCTATGAATCAGGCAGGCAGGTGAGATTGAAATTGTATGAAAACTAAATCAGGCACATGCTTGTACGTAAATGTGTACCTGTATTCACCTGTCTTCCTATTTTGAGCTTCCCAAAGTGCACAGTATATGTATCGTGAAACTTCAGTATAAAGTACCAGTACCCTCGATATAACACACTTTTCTCTTTCCATTGAAGATTTATCCCAGTAAGCATTTCAGGTTCAAACAATTTAGAGTGTGTTGGTGGACGTGGAGAGCTCGCTTGTTTTGGTCTGGCCCAACTAGAATATGTGTTAATTTTATATTAATTGTGTCACATGGCGGGGCTTTAACACTTTCACTGCTAGGCTGACAACATGTGATGTTAGGCGGATGTAGCCACTTGTTGTCCAGTGAGAAACCTTTCACTTTTCGTTGTACTGATGTCACACTGTTGATGAACTATCACCATGTTACTTTCACACGTGTACCAGCTTGCACCCGCAGCATCTCTGTTTTGCATTATATTTCTCGGAATATTTTGTAGCACATCCAGCGCATGCGACACTTCTCGCCACTGTGTGATGTTGCACCTTTTGTCTCACTGTCTATCCCTGTATAGTAAGGGGTGCTCCTTTCTCTATCTCTTTTTCTCTCTATGTAGAGACCTTACTATCATTTCTCTCTCTTTACTCTTTTTCTTTCCCTCTTCTCTCTCTCCCTCTTCTCCCTCTTCTCTCTCTTTCTCTCTTTCTCTCTCTCTCTCTCTCTCTCTCTCTCTCTCTCTCTTCTCTCTCTCTCTCTCTCTCTCTCTCTCTCTCTCTCTCTCTCTCTCTCTCTCTCTCTCTCTCTCTCTCTCTCTCTCTCTCTCTCTCTCTCTCCGGACAAACCCCTCACTGGAACTGGAAACCTTGCCCTGTGGTGGTACTGTATGCATAGTCAATGGGTTGTGTAATTTGTATAGCTGGTTTGAATTATCAATGACAGTCTGTTGTTCTGTCCTTACTTTGTGTGTGTGTGTGTGTGCGTGTGTGTGTGTGTGTTTGTCTGTGCGTGTTGTTGTTGTTGTTGTTGTTGTTGGTGTTGGTGTTGGTGGTATTGGTGTTGGTGTTGTTGGTGTTGGTGTTGTTGTTGGTGTTGTTGGTGTTGGTGTTGGTGTTGGTGTTGGTGTTGGTGTTGTTGGTGTTGCTGCTGCTATTGTTGTGGTTGTGTTGTGTGTGTGTCTGTGTGCGTGTGTGTATGTGTGTATGTTACTCTGGCTTTGCTCTCAGGGTAATCACACCGTCAACACTAGCGAGCTGAAGGACTGCCAGCAGAGACTGGGCATTGTGCGTGCCATCTGTCGCCGTGCTGACTCCTCTCTGTCTGACCTACTGGCTGAACTACCTGTACTGTTTCCTCACCTAAGGTACCGTGGACTTGTGCTTAGTAACACCTGAGGTTCCGTGGACTTGTGCTTAGTAACCATCCCTGAGTGCAACTAAGCCTGGTCTTTGCATGCAGAGATGTTTCGTATGCATTACAGGACCAGGCTGACTGCATGTAGCTATGTTGGTTGTAACTCCAGTGCATCCCTACATCAGTGGGTCACATGATATCAGCCATGTTGGTTGCCGCCTCAATCGCTCCCTGCATCATGATGTTGGTGGCCGTGTTCGCTACACTGTTCAGATACCATGTACAGTTTCTACACACCGTGAGCACATGGTCACATGGCAGTGAGATGTGAAGCAGCTGCAGTACAGGTGGTCATTGAAGGCAGGTTTTGCTGTGCATAGACACAGCCATGCGTTACGTAGACATCAGACCATCGACACAATATACTTTATGGCTATATATGGGTTTGTGAGTACATGTAACTGTACATTGTGTTCTTTTCCTATCTCCTATTTATTGGCTATATAATACGGAGCTTCCGTGCTTGCTGTTTCCCTCTCTGCTATTTGTCTCACTCAGCTTGTCAATAATCGCCATGGCAATGATGCGCTGGTGCGCCTTCACTCTCAGCAAGGAGAGTGTGTTCAGCGTCGTCACGGACACCATTGCCTTGCCATTTGTGATACTGGACGAGGTAGGGGCTGTGCTGTGCCACGGTTTGACACTGTATCAAGAAAGAGTTCATAACCAGGATGTGCAGCTGTAACTATGGCCCAGTGTGCGGCGCACTGCCTTCATTATGTGATTGAACGGAAAGTTTTTATAAAATTTTACAGTTTGCGTGACACTCAATCATGAATTTTAAGATCAAGGCGCAAATGCAGCTCCTAAAGCGGGCATCCCCTGCTTTTCAGCTACAGCCCATCTCACTATGCCTATCTTCTTTTTTCATGAATCACCGAAGTCGCTACAACCTCTTCTTTTTTTCATGCTGGCAAAATTAAAATGGCTTTTCCTAGCGTAGTTGGTTATCATCCCCTTGGCAATGAACATGGTACATGGTGTGTGTGTGTATCCTTGTGTGTGTACGCGTGCGTGTGTGTACGTTCAGATTGCCACCTTGCACCCTGGAAAGCATCAGGAGATATTTGATCTGTACGTGCAGCTGACCAACAACACTTACCAAACACTGGATACCCTTGTTCAGGTCAGTACTGTCAGTATTACCGCGTTGCATGACTACTGCACCACTAGCTGACTGCGTGACCACTGTATCACTAGCTGACTGTATGACCACTGTATCACTAGCTGACTGCATGACCACTGTATCACTACATGACCACTGTATCACTACATGACCACTGTATCACTGCATGACCACTAGCTGACTGCATGACCACTGTATCACTAACTGACTGCATGACCACTGTATCACTAGCTGACCACTGTATCACTAGCTGACTGCATGACCACTGTATCACTAGCTGACTGTATGACCACTGTATCACTAGCTGACTGTATGACCACTGTATCACTACATGACCACTGTATCACTAGCTGACTGTATGACCACTGTATCACTAGCTGACTGCATGACCACTGCACCACTGTATGTATGTACAGTGCTGCTCAATGAAATCCGATGGCGTGAGTCAAGCTTGCGCCCTGCACCCAGCACCCAGCTCACCTCCCAGTGTCCACAGGTCTAGTGCTACACAACGTCCGGCACGGCACTGACTCCACTTGATCAGATTTCATTGAGCAGCACTGTACATGGACATACCTATCCTGACACACTGTGTATACAATACATGCCTATCCTGACACACTGTGTATACAGTACATGCCTATCCTGACACACTGTGTATACAATACATGCCTATCCTGACACACTGTGTATACAGTACATACCTATCCTGACACACTGTGTATACAGTACATGCCTATCCTGACACACTGTGTATACAGTACAATACATACCTATCCTGGTAGGGGTACATAGACCTTTGCAGGTATCATGGATGAGTTGAATATACCCAGCGTATGGTTCTGATCAGTAGCATGGTGTGCATGTGCCATCAGAGTACATGTAGTAGGTAGATCAATGTTCAATGCTCACTATGTGCTACAGTATACTGATGTACGGGGACATGTGCCCCGCAGGATAGGAGTAGCTGGAAAGTTACCTTGTACTGTGCTTTTGCCTTTTTAACTTGGAATATTCCTGTGTGTGTGTGTGTGTGTGTGTGTGTGTGTGTGTGTGTGTGTGTGTGTGTATGTGTGTGTGTGTGTGTGTGTGTGTGTGTGTGTGTGTGTGTGTGTGCGCGTGTGCGTGTGTGTGTGTCCTTTGTGTATCTCTGTGTTTGTCTGTCTGTATGTATGTATGTGCGTTTTGGCTGTAGTTGGAGCTGAAAAAGACGCTGATGGATCGTTTCCTGCACCTGATCTCTCTGGGCTTTGTCCTGCCGGTCCTGGGCTACATTCTGACATGCACAAACGAGTCGTTTGACAGGTCCGTCCTGCGGCACTTTGTCTCGGAGGTGAGTGGTCACTGTGCATACAGCCTGTCATACAACCCCTATGTGTACTGGGTTCCTCCAGAGGTATCTGGAGCCCCTATGTGTACTGGGCTACTCCAGTGGTGCCGATGTGGTGACAAAGCGACATAAGAATGCTTGTTCAAAGAGCACCTTCCTACAGGGTTGTGTTGTGCAGTGTGCTGCTCAGTGAAATCTGATCGCGTGAGTCAAGCACACAGCGGCAGGTGTAACCGTTCAGCACGCACAGAAGAATGGTGTTGTTGGATTCGACATTGTTCTTAGAACGAGAAGGTTCTTTTATACTGTAAAAGCCATTATTCTAACGAGTAGAGGCGCATATATAACGATTTCCCAAAATTGACTGGTTTACGTGTACCAAAGGTAACGATTTTCACTCATTCTCAACGCTCAATAGGACAGTATATGTATCGATTTCTGTATAACGATTTCTATTTTAACGACAGATTTCTCCTCATTAACTCGTTAGAATTAGCACTTCGTTATATATGGCTTTTACAGTACATGGAATGCGTACGCACATTGCGCTGACAGGCCGTGGCCTAACTGTAAGCTGGCGCGTAACACTAACAGCTGTGTGATGCAGCAGTCGCAGTCACACTGCTACAGCAGGTGCCGTGCAGCCCTAGACCTGCGAACACTGTGATGTGAACTGGTGCAGGCCAGGGCGCAGCGTTGATCCATTCGATTGGATTTCATATTGAGCAACACTGCAGGTGTGTTATGACGTGAAGTTTCATCTTGCTCTTTGATTCTAATGAATGTACTATTGAAGCGTGGAAAAGGAAGACCTTTGCTATCAATGTCTCTACTCTCAGACTAGCTAGTATCAATGTCTCTACTCTCAGACTAGCTAGTATCAATGTCTCTACTCTCAGACTAGCTAGTATCAATGTCTCTACTCTCAGACTAGCAATACATGTATGCCAATACCACATGGTCTGTTTCTGCTGCTGCTGCTGCCGTCGCTACCGCTCTCATTGATGTTTCTATACGCCTACAGCTGTTGGACATGGTCGGGCCTCCGTTTTCGCAGCAGTTCATGGATGCATTGCTTCCCGTGGTACGCAACGCTGCGGTGACGTCATCGCTACGAGTGCCGGACGGCTCCGACCCCGTGTCTGCGTTTATCGGTAAGGAGTGAGCGAGGGTTTGGATCATACAGCCGATTGCCCTCTCGCAGGCTGTTTACAAATCTCTTTGTGACTTCGGCAGAAGACAATGGCTGTATGGGTTAGGGCACAGTCAGGTACATCTACTTCCAGGCCTGTAGACAGGCAATGATGGTGACAGGCATTGCTCCATTGCCGCCCATCCATTCCAGACTGGCACATGTCATGTGGCAAATAATGCAATGTGTCCAGGGAGACCCGTGAAACTGCGGCTGATGCTGATGCTGCGGCTGACGGTGCTGCGGCAGATGCTGATGGTGCTGCTGCTGTGGCTGACGAGACTGCAGCAGATGCTGGTCCTGTGGCTGACAGGACTACCAATGACTGATTCGGCATGTCTGGTGTGATGGAGTGCTGTGACGGCGTAGCAGCGGGGGCTTGCAGTGGTGTCAGAGTAGAGATGTTGGTGTGCTCAGAAGTTTCTGATGCAGGATCAGCGCTGAGGTCACTAGCTTCAATCTCCTTCAGGAGTGGATTATGCAGATTAGTTAGCATGGCACAGACTTGGAAGATTTCGCTTGAGAAAGAACGGTATTGGTAGGGGATGTAGTCGAGAATGGTGAAGATCTTTATGCGTTGTATGGCTCGCTCCACATGGATACGAGCTCTTGCGATGCGGGCAATTACATTTGCTTGAGCAGCGGTAAACTGAGGAGTAGTGAGTTAAGGAGGAGGATTTAGAGAAACACCAGCCGGCATCAAGTCATGGATTAGGAACCCTTTATCAGCGAGTACCATATCACCGGCTGTCAACGTTGACAGTACCCCACAGTGGCGAACGACTTTGTCGCTGGTCGAACCTGGGTAGAGACGACTGACGTAATTGACAACACCGTTCGGTGCGACACCCACAAGACCTTTGAAGGTATTTTTTATGTTTGCAGTGGGAATGGGTCCACGTCTGAGTGTCCATACGGCTTGGAATTGCAATTTCGACTTCAGTACTGTAATGTTCTCCCGACGTCCTTAGTACGTGTCGAGAGCACACCAAAATACCAACTCAACACGGTCTCGTTGTGAGGCAAAGAACCCTTTTCATTATCAGTGCAATACCACAAATAGTCGTGAAGGAAACATAATACAGAACGTGACAGAAGGGGGTACTCCATATCCGGATCTAGTAGAGTACTTGAGGGTACGCTACGGTGCATGAGACATCTAGATATGGGATGAATCATGAAAGGGATACCGTAACGGATAGTCTAGATCTATAAAGAGAAGAGTACAAATAAGAGAACAAGCATGCACAATGGGTACACACACACATACAAGATAACACTACAAGTACAATCAAGTATTAAAGGACAACTGGAGAAAGTAGAGAAGGAGACGGGCAGAGAAGTCTTGGTTTTTTTTTGTGACGACGGAAGTTGCGACGGAATGCCTTGATAGAGTGCAGTATGAAGGACAGAAAGCCATGTGTGGAAGATATTAGATATAGTAGTGTGCGAAGTGCCGAAACGTAAGCCGAGGTCAGTCAGGCTGAAGTTTCACCGCAGCTTCTTGAGGGTGATGAGCAGCTGGTCCTCCATTGGCACCAGCTCCACTTGCCAGCCCTGGTAATATTCCATCGGGAATCTCGTGCAAAGACGAAACAGGATACGAAAATCTTCAGCAGACGGCAGGCCGGTGTAGTGCCGGACAAGTTCAGCTTTTCGTTTCCGGGAAATAAATTCAAAACAGAACTGGACGTCCAACTTCGCTTTTCGCTTTTCTAAGGCACTAACTTCAGCCTTCTGCTGATTGCACTTTACTTCGAGGATTGATGTGTTGATGCGTTGGAAAAGTTCAAGCAGGCGTTGCATAGTAGTTGCTTCACGTTCAGCAGCTTCACGGTCAGCTTCACGGTCAGCTTCAAGTGGGTCAGCTTCAAATGTGTCAGCTTCAGATGGAGCAGCTTCAGTTGGCTGGTTACCATCCTTGTCCGTATCATCAATAGCTAATACCTTTACAGTCTGTATCATCAAAATGCCGAAACGTAAGCCGAGGTCAGTCAGGCTGAAGTTGCGGTGCAGCTTCATGAGGGTGATGAAGAGCTGGTCCTCCATTGGTACCAGCTCCACTTGCCAGTCCTGGTAATATTCTATCGGGAATCTCGTGCAAAGACGAAACAGGATACGAACATCTTCAGCAGACGGCAGTTGCTTCAGTTGGCTGGTTACCATCCTTGTCCGTATCATCAATAGCTAATACCTTTACACTCCGTTTTCTGCTCAAAATAAATGAGCGTTAGCAGCCAGCCCAGCGAGCTGGCCCAACCTGCACGCATGCGCGAGTCACGTGGGCACGCGCCCTTCAAAATCCTGTACAATGTCTCTTGCATGTCATTGCTGTTTGGACTTTCGAGCGTGCAACTTGCGGAACATGTGTTCCCAAACAATTTTCTTTGTTGTGAGGTGGGGGGATGCTAATGGAGAAACAGTGAGAAATGTATAGAAAGGAAAAAGGACCAAGGAACTACAAGTTACACTATAATATCCACTAACACCACCAGTTACTTAACAATCAGCTCGTGCGGTAACATTGCACGACACTGAGCGACGGTACTGCCGTTCTACAACTAACTGGCTAACAGCTCTAGCACATCTTGGATGCGCACTCCAACAAGCATCCAAGATGTGCTAGAGCTGTTAGCCAGTTAGTTGTAGAACGGCAGTACCGTCGCTCAGTGTCGTGCAATGTTACCACACGAGCTGATTGTTAAGTAACTGGTGGTGTTAGTGGATATTATAGTGTAACTTGTAGTTCCTTGGTCCTTTTTCTTTTCTATAAATTTATCCTTGGCTCTCAATCCGAGTCCAAACAGTGAGAAGCAAAACAAAAATGAAAGACTTGCCCGTTGATGGTTCACAGTGTTATGAAAATTAATACTGATCTGGTCCATCTACTAGGATTCACATAGCACACTTGATATAGGAAGGCGAAACAAATTAAGAAATGGCTTGAGCAGTACATCAAGTTTAATACAGGTGGAATCCTGATAATTCGAATATGGCTTAATTCGAACATACCGCTTAATTAGAAGTTTTCCAAGACCGATTTCTATCAATACGATTCCCACATAAAAAATTCTGATAATTCGAACCTCGAACTGGATATGTCCGGTTAATTAGAAGTCCCACAGATTCCACTTACATAGAAAATGTGTGGGATTTGTGCTGATAATTCGAAGTTAGCAAAGTGTAATTCGAAGTTCACTGTACATTGTACTGGTCAGTTCAGTTTGCATGAGCAGGCTGTGCAGGTCAGTTCAGTATCCTAAAATCTGTGTCTAAGGTCCATAGCGCAACTCTGCGTGACCATGAGAGCATTTTGACATACATATTGTGTTGTTGATTCATGTTTGGATAATTAGAATGTCCGGATAATTAGAAGTTTTTTCCTGGCATTTTGAGGTTCGAATTATCAGGATTCCACCTGTATACGAATATCTTACATTGACATAGATAACATACCTTCTATGCATTGGGTCAGGGTCCTCAAAACCAAACGCCTTATCCACGTACAGGTTGCCTACACATATCCTTACTGACAGATCTTCCTCCATATATCTCTGCGCTCTGGATCCCTCGCCGGGAATCGGAAGAAGCTGCACCTGCGATCCTCTGTCCTGTGGTTCCATTCCGCTGCAAAACACTGCACCATGATCATACGATGCCGCTCTGCCGGGTTAACCCTTTATGGACTGCCAAATTTGTACAGGAAAGAAGCGACATGCGAAAATCAGTAATAACTCAAAATCGGTGTACATTAGCCAATACAACACCATACATTTTCGGAAAGTAGATAGGATAAGCTGTCCAACATCATCCTCGCCGCCGCTCTCGCTACTAGCAGTATCAGCAAATCCATCAGATAAATTGTTTCTTGAATTTCTGGGATATCATCATCACTATCACTTCGAACTCGTCGTCATCAGACTCGTCAAGTGGGTCGCCAGAACTGTCCTCATCAGAGTTCCAGTTCAGAATCATGCCGATGGCATCGTCCGCATTGTCGTGCCATGACAGTACTCGTACTGAAATTTTAGTTCTGCATGCTCGCGCAAGCTCTCAATTTTTTTTCTTGCGCGGCCGATTTGGTCAACATTTTGACTAGGGACCCCCGGCGAATTTAGCACCATTGGAAAGATATGGATTTCGTCTTTTGATTTGTAAAAAATATCGCCGAAAACGTGCGGTGCTCCCAGAAAAATTCGCGTTTCAAGTTTCGATCTTATTATATCGAAACTCGTACAGTCCGTCCACAAAGGGTTAAGACTTAAGAGTATACTGGGTATGGAGTCTATCGACAACGGCTCCCACAGTTCTTCAAGTGGCCTCTTCTCAAAATACCGCTTCTTTCTGCTTCGAAAGTATGGGAAACAGCATCAGATGAGCTTGACGCGAGTGGACCCAAAAAGCGAAGTGGATCCAGTTGTGTTTGCCAAGCGACGAGTGATGCCATCACTTTCAAGCCCTATTGGCCTCTTTTTGATGGTAACCAGCTAAGTTGAGTTTTGATGTTTTGATGTTACAAGTAGGTGTATACTACGCACTGTAAACCGGGAAACGTTTGCGCCGCCGGTGTTAGTGTTCTTGATTTGCAAGCACGAATTTGCGCCGGAAGATGTTTGCGATTGGAGTTGAATTCCTCAGTTTCTTTACTACAGCTCTACGTTTTGCGCCGGCTTACTTTTGCGATTTTGCACCTATCGTGAAAACCGCGTAGGATTCCAGATCGCAAAGGTTTCCGGGTTTATACTAATTATATTACCGTATTATCTCTAATATAAGCACAGTCTCCAATAATAGAACACCTTGGGGCGGCATTCAAAAAATAAAGTGCTCAGTCTCCATTATAAGCACACTGTATATCGGTACCTGGAAAAATGCATGTACCGTATTATCTCTAAAATGCAGTACCGGCGAAAAAACCCTGAAATGTGTGTGTCCGACATGAATTTGGCATGGCACCATGCCTCTGAAATGAGGTTGAAATAATAATGGAACAGTCTCCAATAAAGGAACGTCTCCATTAATAGCACGGGGCGGAGGTACATTGAAAAAATAAAGGACCGTGCTTATATTAGAGATAATATTATTCATTTACACGAAACGTTTAGAGAGCGACTAATTCCCTGTTTAAACCAGCTGTGTACTTGCAATGTAGCATCATTGTGTGTTCATACGTGTCTGGTTTCTGCCGTGTGTCTGTCATTTGCAGCCTACTGTCAAAACGAGACAGCATAGTGATGGTTGCTGTAAATGTGGCTGCTGCTACTAGTGGTGCAACGCAGATATGGACGTGCACGTAAAGTGCTTAGCGGTATACGTATCTGATCTTCATCCGAATCGTGTTGCAATAGTTTATCCTGCTGTATATTGGTGTAGATACATCCCACCCCTCTCTCTCTCTTTCTATTCCACTTGTATACATTCTTACACACACCCATCTCTCTCTCTCTCTCTCTCTCTCTCTCTCTCTCTCTCTCTCTCTCTCTCTCTCTCTCTCTCTCTCTCTCTCTCTCTCTCTCTCTCTCTCTCTCTCTCTCTCTTTCTCATGCGGTACATGCATGTGTATTAACTGTATATCTGCTTGCTTCACACAATGTGTACAAAATGACTGTGTACATAGCTACTACATGTAGTATGCAATCTGCCCTGAGATTGTCAAACATCCCGGTGTACATACATGTATTAATCATAGTGACTCGACCTGTAAATAGAGGATGATATCTTGTACATACATTTACTTGTCGGCTCTTCATTGCTTCCGCTGATTACCTTGCTATATCCCCTGCTGCCCTTTACCTATAGATCTGCTGTTCTAGGGGGCACTCTCTTTGAACTTACTGCCATCCGTGCTATTTTCTCTTTTAAAAAACATTTTTGTATTATTTTTACGATTTTAATGTTGTGTCCCCACCCGGTACCCGGACACTTGATGCAGGTGTTAACATGTTGTAACCTGTGGTGCAAATGCAACTTTTCTCACTGCTCTGCCCGTTGTTGACATGTACATGAGGTTAACATGTTGTAACCTGTGGTGCAAATGCAACTTTTCTCACTGCTCTGCCCGTTGTTGACATGTACATGAGGAGATGGGGGATCTTGGGAAGCTGTGTCCAAATTCAGCCAGCAGCACGGCTCACATCATACGGCAAGATCTCTCTGTATATTGGCAGAATATTTGTATTTAAAAAAAGAAAGAGAGCAGAAATCGAACAAAATATATGCATGTTACGTTTCGTTCGGCACCATGACGAGATCTTGATCAAATAGACAAAATAAAAGCAAGCACCATTTTTCCACCATTGAGAGTAAGCAATATCATGAAATGCACAGACTGGCGGTTACCCAGCACAAACAGCGTACACGAAGAAGCATCAAGGAGGATACCACACCAATACACATACTACACAGAAAGGAAAATGCAACACAAACATGTTAGTGCCTACTAGGTATAGGGACAAGGAAAGGAGAGTCAAATAAAGCACGCAATAATCCATAGATGTACTATACATATGTACGTGCATGGCAAAAGGAGAATTGAACAACAACAGGAGGCATGGACTAGTTCGACTAAGGTCTTGTACAAACAGGCATGGACTAGTTCGACTAACACGTTAAGGTCTTGTACATCATTTGCTCAAGGGTAATGTATACAGCAAGGCGATGGATGACTGGCAGCAAGCATGGTGCGTAAATCACCGCCACCGCCACCACTGGGGAACACACAAGTATGTTACGGGCACGGACAGAAGAGAGACAGCTCGGTGCTTAGAGGGACCGGAAGAAGTACTAGCACCACCACCACTACTACTACTACTACTGTACATGGTGGTGATGGTGTGCGTGTGCAGTCAGAGCTCCTTGTTTCCAGCTCCGACTATGCCAATTGTCACAGCGCCTAAGCCCACTTGAATCCAAGCCGGCACATGCCTTTAGACATCACTCTCGGGAGTGACTTTCGGCTCCGCTGCCTCCTCAGAGCTAGCTCCTGGAGCGGGATCAGATTGCTCGGGCGAGTCGGCGGCAACGCTTTCTTCAGCAGGTGCTTCTGAGTCAGCTTCACTTGCAGCTGCGTCGGCAGGTGTGCTTCCGCTAGCACTGTTCTCTTCGCTTGGGTTGCTTTCTGTTGCATCATCACCTTCTGCTCCATTGCTGCTACTGTCCATGGGTTCCCCAGTCGCTGCTTGAGCATGAACAGATGGGCTGCATGGTCTCTGGCACTGCTTTGCAACGTCCTCGTACTCTTTCCCTCGCAGCAGAATGCCCAGCACAACCGTCATGTTGTCACAACCAAGACCATCACGCCTTGATTCAGGTGCCAGACATGACATCATGAGCTCCTCGCAGATCTGGAGAGAGCCAAACACACACACACACACACACACACACACACACACACACACGCCACACACACACACACACGCACACACACACACACACACACACACACACACACACACACACACACACACACACACACACACACACACACACACACACACGCACACATATTATGTTCAGTCACAATAACTGTTGTCTGCTCTACTTCGATATCTAACAAAGACTGAAATGCAGCTGGGCATATGTATAATGTTGCTGCACTGCAACCGTTAACTTTTTGTGGAAGTCAACCCACCTTGTCAGGCAGAATCTTTGCTGCGACGCGCTCACGGACAAAGTCAACGACTTCTTGGCTGCTCTTGCAGTCCCAGATACCTGGAAGCACACATAAACACACACCAGTGTTCCAAAGTGTGTAATGTATTATGTCCCCCAATGCCCACGAAAAAAACCAGGGTTGAAAATACAAAAGAGACTGCAGGGCCCGCTGCTTTAGAGACAGGAAGCAGACAGAAGGTACCTGCATGTTTGGTGAGCAACCATTAACTCCTGGAACTTACTACCGTTCTGCCATTGGTTCACAAACTTGAGGCTGGCACAACACTGCCAATGATTTATAACTAAACATCATCTTTAAAATGATCCAACTGCTATTGTGACTGGCTCTGGCAACAGCGATGCATCTAATAGACAGATACAAGTAAGATCTGCTGCTCATCGGTAATAAAACAACACTATCCGGCCAGGTGTGTGACAGGGTGATATTAGTTAGCACGGCATGCAGTGAAAGTGTGTGACAAAAACAAAGTTACCACCTGGCACCAGTGCAAGTGTGCACACTACACACTACACAAAGATAGCATGGCACCAGTGCAAGTGTGTGACAAAGATAGCATGGCACCAGTGCAAGTGTGCACACTACACACACTGCCTGCATGCGCGCTAGACTAGCAGGCCTGGGCACAGTGGCACGCCTTGGTGTGCACTCAAACGGCGTGCTGCTGCTGCTGCTGCTAAAACGTTACAACAAAACCGTGCTACACTGGACACTGCAGCCGCCGTGACCATAACAACTATAACTTGCTCAGCACCACCATTCCACTAGTACACTGTACACTGGACACTGTACACTGTACATGGTCACATTGCTGAATTCATAACGCCAATTGCACGCCTGACGCCATGAAGTGAGAACCACAGCACAAAAACGCAGCCCAAATCAAGCAATGAATACATCAGTAGCAACGTGTCGACATGATGACAGCAAACACTTCTCACACTTGTACGTGTATCACATTAGTCTACTCATTACACCGTCAACAGGGACAGTACATCTTACAGTTCCCCGCATCACATGCACCATACAAACCATGACGAGGCATAACATCACCTGACACCACCGCGTGACACATTTCAGGCGTTCACGTCTTCAGGTGGCAATTACAGATACTCATGATCACCCACACCACCCGGCATTACACACATAGATACTAAAACTATTGCATAAGTAATAGCAAAATGAACACAACTGAAGCGATACTCCACCCATGGCATGGTGAACACAGCTGAAGTGATACTCAATCCATCGCACACCCAGGATTGTTATAACAGTGAGGAATGGATTCACATAAAAGACACAGGCAATACTGCTCAGTGCTTACCGTCACAAGCCAAGATGAAGAACTCGTGATCGTCAGTCACATCCTCGGTTATGATCTCCGGAGACGCTAACCAAAGGACATTGGTACACAGCAAAGGCAAACACACACACACACAGCAGTACGTCATGCAACCAACCGGCCAGACCTAAAGCATGCATGTTACGATGCATTCGACCAACATCTACTACCATCTCCATACGTTTCAGCACCTAGGCAGCTGTACAAGTTGCCAATACAAGACCGGGGACAAAAGCAGCCAGCTTCACCTCACACAAATGCCTTAACCCCCCGTCGCACTGCCGGAGATAAAACAACAACAAAAAACGCTAAAGCGTTTTCCGCTGTTGTCACGACATCATCGATGCAGCGGCAAAAGACTGCGGAAAACCCGACCAGATAGCAAGAGTTTTCCACTGCACATATACAATACTGCACTGCAGGATAGTCTATAGCCCGTAATATGCAGCTCCACTGGCCCATGACAAGTGGAGAAGGAAAAGAGCAAGGTCACTATGCAACATACTATTAGAGAAGGTTGGCTGGAACTTACCCGTCACCATCTGCTCCTCGGCAGGCAGGCTGGAGTTCTCCTTCATGTCAGAGTCGCCGAAGCCTCGGGACACAGCTAGCGTACCTGTCAGCACCGGGTGCGCGCACACACAAACACACACACACACACATGCACAAAACACCACGACACACACACACACACACACACACAAGTGGATACCAATCCAGATGCCAATAGAACACTTGAGCTGTCACGGGGAAACAACAAGTGCACCCAGCCTGGTTCCCCGCACCACTCTCCCTCCTTGACAGAGGGACTCATTAGGTTAGGTAATACCAGTTACACCACTGCGAGTAGCGGGGCCCCAAGGTGCAATACTTGGGTGCGTTTCCTCCTTCCCACTGGAAATGTCACAGAAATTCAGCACTACATGCATTTAAGAATAGCATGGACAGCATTGAAACAGTTCAGATGAGAATCACCCTACACATGGCAGACAGTCGGCTTACCATTCACTCGGTTCATGTGAACAAACCCACCGGCTGCCTGAATTCTTTTCTCTTCCTCTGCAAACACACACACACGACATAGGTACCACGGTAAATTACACACACATACATACATACATACACACGCACACACACACACACACACGCACACACACACACGCGCACACACACGCGCGCACACACACACACACACACACAAACGCGTGCACACACACACACACACAAACGCGCGCACACACACACACACACAAACGCGCGCGCACACACACACACACACACACACACACACATACACAACTGCATAAAAATGCATGCACTCTGGTAGAAACAAAGCATAGCCGCGGTTCACAAGTGCAGCCTGCCGAAAAGCACTCATTCCTATCTAATATCACTAGAGGCCACAAACCAAGAATGGATTGGAATAAATGGCACAGAACCCAGGGCAACACCATAACGGATTTACACCAGTTTACTTGTATCCAGTGCAGCCCAAGAGCACTGCAACAGCTGTACCCGGTGTATGCACAGTACAGCATCTTCTCCCCTCACGCTCCATCTTCAATAACACTGCAACAGCTATACACGCTCAATCTTCAATAACACTGCAATGCGGCTGCACTCAAGCGCATCATGTGCAGTACTGCTTCTTCTCCCCTCACGCTCACTCTTCGGAGTAGCACTTACCGGGCTTGAACGGCTTGTGATCAAACGAGAGCGGTTGTGCGCGGCCAGTGACGGACGCCACGGCACGAGAATCACCGACATTGGCCTGGCATGGAGGTAAGAAAAAACAAGTCAGAACACATACATCCAACACGCTCAGCACTGGAATGATGCGCCAAGGCCGGGCCAGGGCCAAGGCCAGGGCCAGGGCCAGGGCCAGGGCCAGGGCCAGGGCCAGGGCCAGGGCCAGGGCTAAGGCCAGAGCCAGCAGGAATCTGACCGTGGCCCATTGGGGATACTGTATACTGCAGCTAGACCAGAACTAAATATTGCGACAGAGCTTTCGGCCATATTTCCAATTTATTGCATTCCCAACTCATCACAACCACGCACTCTTCAGCCGAACCATACAGACACCAGCAAGGACACTTCCGTTGAGATATAATATTGTTCCACGCCTCTAGACAGCTGTTTCGCTCCCTGTCGGAGCTCATCAGTAGAGCGGAATGATAATGATGATAATGGAGGAATGATCATTCTTATGCACCAGAAATGGCGCAAGTGCGTGGAACAATATTATCTCTCAACGGACGTGTCCTTGCTGGTGTCTGTATGGTTCAGCTGAAGAGCGCGTGGTTGTGATGAGTTGGGGAATGCAATAAATTGTAGCTAGATCAGACTACTGTAAGCATAACAGGACTCCCCACATAAGGGGTACTATTACTACTAAAGTACGTTCAGTGTACGCGTACAAGGAACCATAAATCACATCACAGCTACGAATTTTAGAAATCTATCTGGCCAGAACTGAAGGAACAGCTGAAGCTTTGCCATAACCTCTGCCGGGTCCAAATACTCACATAACACTACTAAAAGCATGCCTTAAAGGTACACATCAGCAATGCCAAGCATCGGCATATCCATACTGGCACAAGCACCGAGTAGAAATGGATGGTCAAGCTGAAGTAAAACTCTTATCAGCGCTCACTGTGATAAGAGACCACCTGTCTCGAGGGGCCAGCCTCCTATGTCACAGTATGTGTTCTATGACCATAATTATTATACTGACGGTATAGCATACATTTTGACTTGTCTTGAAAATACCACCTACTAGTATCTATATGTGCGATTAGCCATCTCAGGACCAACACCCTGCTATAGTATACAATTGAACCTGTTTTGAAAGACCACCTGTCTTATGAGACCTGGTCACGTTCTGTGCACCATGGGGTGGTCCGTGTCTCTAAATGCAGGTTTGATCATACCTTAGATGGGTTTGCATATCACTGTTTCACAAAGTGCAAGGCAAGCTAGCCACAGTTATTCTGTGTTCCTTACACGCACGCACGCACAAACACGCGCACAAAATGTGTACACACACATACACTAGAATTGTTGGTTAACTGATGCTTTGTAAACTAAAAGCCGATGCTTACGCAGTGCAGCTTGTTCTCGCGGTAGATCACCATGACACCTGTGCTGCCAGACCGTCGGAAGTGCCGTGGATCTGGGGTATAGACACACACACACACACACACACACACACACACACACACACACACACACACACACACACACACAGATAAAGTGACACACTTGGTAATCTGTAAAGCCACCCCGTTTCCCAACAGCTACAGTGGTGGATCCAGGGGGGGGGGGGGGGGGGGCAGGGGGCCTGCCCCCCCCCTCCCTTTGAAAATTTCGACCTTGGTCTAGGATTACAGTAGACTGTAGAATGAGCGCTCGAAATGACTTGGCGTGTCACGTGGGTCACGCGTGCTGGGTACTTATACACGTGTCCGGTGTCACGCACTAGCCAGCGCGCTGTGTACAACTACTGTACGCACTGCGACCTGAGGACACGGCCGCACTTCAAACATGTGAAAAACGTGCCAAAAATGCAGGGCCTGGTACAAAGTGCAGCTAGTGCAGCGATCACGTTGGGCTGAAGTCCTGTACAGTGCACGGTGCTGTCGACTTCGTCCTTCCTTTTTCTTCTTTACTTGTCAGAAACTAAACGCTCTCTCTACTTCGCTTGTAGCCAACGGGTTACCTTCAGATATGCGATAAAGAGGAAAGGGTCTGACATCAGGTCGTTCTTCAGTGGACCGGTAGATAAGAGAGCTCGCGTTGAAGAGCCGTCCAAAGGTCCGTCGCAGCCGCTGCCGAGTGGAAATGTTCCTGCACTTGCGACATTACCCGAACCTGCTCCTGAATGTGAAGTCATTCCTCCAGTGACAGTTCTCTGCCTGGATCTCCGGTTTCGCACGCCAAGCCCACTGAGAGTAGCACTGTTCCAGCGACGGAAAGATCTCAGCCTGGAGTACCGGTTTCGCCGCGTGAGTTTCCCTCTGAATCCTGGGACATCGGCGACTATGCAGGTCAGATCGATACTTCAATATCCGCTGAAACGAAGCTGAAACTTGTTCAGTCGCGCAAGCCAGGTCCTGCGGTGGAAATGCCTTGCCAGACTGTCAAAGACAAAAGTCGCAAGGACGGAGTTCGCTTGCGCTACTGCAACAGGTCGTGGTTCGACACCTTCCCATTTACGGCCTACTCTGCTGTAAAACGTGGAATTTATTGTGTACCTTGTGTCCTGTTCCCGGTCACTCAGTCAACAAGTGGTCGGGCGCGAATACTAATTTCCACGCCACTTGTGAATTTCAAGGACGCAACTCAGGATCTGGCCGCTCACAGGTCACTGGATTACCATTTGTCCTCAGAAGCGAAGATGGACTCCTTTTTGAAAACGATGCAAACCCCAGGCAGCAGGATTGATGCCACAATCAGCCAGCAGGCAGCAGCAAGAGTGAAGGAGAATAGAGCAAAGCGTGTCTCCATTGTCAAATGCCTGGAGTTCTGTGGCAGGAATGGCTTGGCACTGAGAGGCCATCGAGATGACGGTGATGCATTGGATGACAGCTGGAAACAAGGAAAGTTCAAGTTCCTGGTCAACTTCCGTGTTGAGGCTGGTGATGATGTGCTGAGACGTCACTTGGAGACAGCATCTGTACGCGAGACTTACATTTCCAAGACTTCCCAGAATGCCCTACTCTCCTGCATCGGGCATTATGTTCGAGAGCAGATAGCAGCGGATGTTCGGGCAAGGTGTTTCTACGCAGTGGCAGCAGATGAGATGACAGACGTCAGCAATTGGGAGCAGCTTGGTGTTGTGCTGCGGTACATCAAGGATGGCCAAGTCTTGGAGAGGCTCGCTGGCTTTGTTGCATTGGAGAAGGTCCGAGGTTGTGACATCTTCCAGGCCATCAAGACCTTCCTTGCAGACCTGCACGTGGACATAACTCTGTGCCGTGGCCAAGCTTATGATGGTGCGGGAGCTATGGCTGGTGAGCTGAGAGGTTGCCAGGCGCTCTTCAAGGAAGAAATACCTCAGGCAACGTACTACCACTGCAGCAGCCACCAACTAAACTTGGCGCTGTCCAAAGCCTGCAGCGTTCCTGAAGTCTTGCGGATGGTAGCAACAATGAAGCAGCTTGGATTGTTCTTCAAGTACTCTTCCAAGAAGCAGCGCGCGCTTGAAGAAGCTGTGGACACCATCAACCGGCAGCGGAAAGCAGAACGGAAACCAGAGATCGCCAAGGCCAAGTTCAAAATGCTATGCGAAACCAAGTGGATCGAGCGGCATACTGCCTTTGAGGATTTCCACGACATGATGGAGCCGCTCTCCTCCACTCTGGAAGTCATCAGCCAGCCAGCCCTCCAGCAAGACGTCAAATGGGATGCGAAGAGTGTAACAGATGCCTGCGGTCATCTGCGTGACATTAGATCATCCAAGTACCTGATTGCTTTCCACGTCTGCCGGTACTTCTTTGGCTTCACCAAAGACATCGCACGTCTCCTACAAGGGTCCAGCATGGATGTGTTCACCGCCTATACCGAGATAGCAGATGTACGAGAGTGCATCAAGAGTGCCTGTTTGAATAGCGACGAACAGTTTGCTGACATCTTCAGGGAAGCTGAGCAAAATGTGGACAAGATGGGTGTTGACGACCTGCGTATTCCTCGGAGATGTGCAACCCAGCGTCACCGCTCAAACCTTCCAGCAACTACGCCCGAGGAGTTCCGGCGGCGTTCAGTATTCGTACCATTCGCAGATTCCTTGCTGCAGGAGCTAAGCCCGTTTCAACCAGATAACGGAAACAGCCGTCTCCGACCTGTGTTTGCTCCCCGAGAATGCTGTTCTCCCGTATGGCATCAGTGAAGACGTTGTCAGCAAGCTCCAGGAAGCCTTTGCAACCGACCTCCCAGCTGCCTATTCTCTGCCACAGGAAGTTGACCGGTGGGTGAGGAAATGGAAGAAAGTTGAGGCTGGCAATCTTCCCAAGTCACTTGCTGATACCCTCAGTGCTGTTGATAAGATGTCGTTTCCAAACATCTCCTGCATCCTGAAGCTTCTGCTCATCGCTCCTGACACTTCAGCATCTGTGGAATGTGCTAACTCTGCCTTGGCATATGTGAAGACAGATCTACGGAGTTCAATGGGCCAATCGCGACTGAACGACCCGCTGCTACTGTACGTCCACAAAGACATAAAGCTGGATTACAACAAGATCGTCGACATGTTTGCTACCAGAGCACCCCGTCGCATGCAATTCGTAGACCCATGCAACCACAATGAGGATGAGTACTGAGCAGCCCTCGCGTTTACAGTTTTCCCCAGCAGTTGACTGTCCCATCAGCTCAAATGCCTGTACATAATTATGCTTGAACTGGAAATGTGGCTTGATGACATACGTGTATATTTGTAGAAGTAGAAGAAAGGGCAGTAAAATGGCTGTAACTTAAAGTTTCACACACTAAGCGATCTTCAGACAGCAAATGAGATACATATTACATGTATATTTGTGGTAACTTTGTAACATACAAATACCTGCTAGTACGGTAGTGTCGCCCTAATGCCTGCGTTACACCACAGCTTGACAACACTTCCAGTGCAGTTTGAAAATGTCGTGAGAATGGAATACAGCAGCTCTTCACAACTTCAGGACTTTGTTGTTGTTGTTTTGTTTTTGGGGGGGGGGGGGGGGGGGGGATACCTTGGGCCCCCTCTTCGGCCAAATCCTGGATCCGCCACTGAGCTATGCTAAATGCAAAGAGAGGTCTCCATTCATGCCAACAACCCATAATGATACACGAACAGCTAACGTAAAACTGAGGCGATGGTCGCCCATCGTCAATTACAACTGTAGCTGGAAGTTGAGACCATATGGCGGTTAGTCTTTTCAATTCAATTCTTGCTAAAACTCAGTCAAGTTCTAGTGTTAAAGCTATCTCCAGGCCGTGCCGGAGTAAGTTCCAAAACATTGCTAGTGTGTGTGTGTGTGAGAGAGAGGTCCTCCTGACCCTCGGCTGCATGCTACATTAGCACTCATCTCCCCTCTGTCTGTCTTAACCATCCTTACATGGCCGCAAGGAAATTCCTTTGCTTGCGGTGATAACCTCATTACGCTTGGAAAGTTACTCTGACCACTTCCCCGTCCACCCATCTTTAGTGTCCCCCACCCACCCACTCTCAACCAATGAACATTATTCAGTAAAAATATTTCAGATTCCGTCCAAGAACTACTCACTGTCTAGGATTTCCTTGTCGATTGCCAGGCAGCTTGTGCGAAATGCTTCCTCCACATTTCCACCGCCTATCAAAAAGCGCACAGAAAGCCAATTGATGTCACATACATGGGGTTTGTTAGACTGAAAATGGTCACCATTTCCGTCATTTCCGTGCCTTGGTGTAGCAAACAGAACGTAAAATATTGGAGTGGGTACGGTATGCATGACAGCCACGCTAATCTTACACTACACAAGTCATCAATAAAGCTCTGGAACATACATGTATACATGGAGCCTTGCATATACAGGACGTCACCGCAGAGACCGACTAGGTTTGGTACTAACAGAGAGCACAGTCAACAGCACTTTGCCGAATGAAGCTTAAATTCTTACGGAATTGTGGATTCTCCTTGATTCGCAAGTGAACGTTCGCCCCGCAAAACTCCGCAACTGCCCCGTTGAAGTGGCCGTCGAAGACTGCATAGTAGCTGCTCGGTGCCTCACCGCTGGCAGAACCAGAGAAGTCTAGAAGGTGGACGTGTGCATCTTCCATAGCTAGACAAGAGGCATTGTTAAGGAGCATTCCCAATGGTCCTCTGCATCGTTAACTAGTCCAACAATCCTGGCCAGTTCTGCAACGTATCACTGAGGTAAGCGCATGTGTGTGTGTGTGTGTGGGTGTGTGTGTGTGTGTGTGTGTGTGTGTGTGTGTGTGTGTGTGTGTGCGTGTGTTGCGGGTCTATGCTAAGAGTAGCACGCGTTCTAATACCACAGAAGCTATTACGCTTCGATTCACTGTACCGGCCTCCACACTTGGTTGAAGCGCGAACATATTTGTGGGCCCCTTTCGTATGCCGCCAGTGGATAAAAGGTTATTATACTGAAATGGCTACATGATTGAATCATCAGCACTGACTGTACCTTGCCACAAAATGATTTTATAAATTTTGAAACTTTGAATATCTATAATGCAAGAAATATAATAGCTGCTTGGTCAACTTGGCGTCATATCAACACACAGACCGGATCATTTCCACCTCAGTCCAATCGTACTTTGGAGGCCGTAATTATGTGGTGCATAGCGGTGGAAGCCAGAGGATGTGTCTCATCCGATCATCTGCAATAGCACGCCTGGCAGGTGTGCAGCGCGTGAATGGGCTCACAGGTTTCGACTCCTTTCAGACAGGCTCAGATTACAATGCAGCACATCATTACTATTGAACTGGGACGGTTTTGAGCCGCGGCGCAGCACCAGTGCATCAATATCTTTGCCAAACATAGCAATCCACACTCATCTCAGCAGAGTTCTGCGTGTTGTGCGATCTATAATACACTCCGAACTGGTAAGAGCGGGTTTTCTATTCGGGAGCGCCGGCACTCCTACACCAGCCATGACTACTGACCAGCACAGGCACAGCAGCGCTAATCATACACAACACGGTGTACGCAAACCACTAAATATCCACAACATTCAAACACAAATTCTGGTGCCGGGGTGGGCACGCTAATAATGATCATGTCACTATCGTTTTTATAAGATTGCCACACTATTTTTTTCAATGCCCACATCAGAATCATTAGATCCTTGTATTTATCCCTCTTTTTGGAATAAATCGTCACAAAGTCGAGAGATACATGATATTTTTCATGGTTTTATACCGGGGATTAATCGATTGTCAAGACAAGAGTGCCATTGTTTCAGCGAGCTCAATACACTAGCGTCCCCAGTTCACCTCACATCAATCGAAGCCACTTTGCCGAAACCGGTACTGATAGCCTTCGCTAGCGCAACAAACAATACGGTTACATGGTTTACTCTACAATATCAGTCTGTCACAACTGACCTGTCGCGCGCTCGTCCAGTACGTGCACTCAACACCATCTTCCTACTTTTCAACAGGTCAACAAGAATGCAAGCCACCACTTCCGCGACACACACACACACACACACACACACCATGTACTACACACACACGCAGCTACAAACTAATGACATAGCATTTCGAGGCAAAACAAGCAGAACGGTTCTTCAACCAACAGTGAAATCTAGCCTCCGACGGGAGCATTCTATCATCTATGTTCGCCAACATTTCTACATCTCTTTCACTATTTTTCTCTATCCCACAAGCAACGGTAACGTCTGGCTGCGGAACACGGTATCGCTAACACAATCACGACACGAACAGCAGCAACAATACTGTTTCTTCCGCGTCAGCCACACGATTTTGATTCCCCAGTGAACGAGCACACACGCGCGCGCGCGCGAGCACCACAGACATACAGAAAATACACCAGGATACTGTTTCGCCATCCCTGCATACAGGACGAGCCAACCAACACTTGACTGCTGGACTGGCACGCTGAAATCTTCTCCGTTATCGGCTCACTCAACGCATTACCCATTGCACTGTTGTTGCTGCTGCTGTTCTTGCCTCGAATCAAATCTCGATGCTGGCGAGTATGTCGGCGAAAGCCCTTACTGAAGCGAATAGCTGCGAGCACAAATCTCGCTGTTCGCCGGAAGGTGACCTTGCGCCGCAGTGAATTGAACTCCTGCTCAAGTTCTCCGCAAGGAATGGGAGAAATGGCTGGCAGTCGCATGCATCAACGATCTGCAATGCCTATCTACACTAGATCACAGACGGGGGGCGATCAGCATGATTTCCAGAAAGCCGCATGACTATTGCCGCAATGGACGTTCTAAAAACACCACGGCACGCACAACACAATGCATATGGCCATGAGCATGATGGGGTTTCGGTTGCGCGCATTTGTATTTTTTCTGCACCCGTCCCGTCGTTGCCAGATCTAGATCGGCAGGGCCGAGCCTCTGCCGCGCTAGCGCTCTGATCTGGCCGGCCAGGCGGTGGCCATGGCTGACCAGTGCTAGTGCTACTAGACTGCATGCTAGCGGCAGCGCACGCACGCACACACACTTGAACACGTCGATCTACACCATTGGCATTGCTGGCATTGACATGTACACAGTCACTGGACATGTACTACATGTACTAGCATATCTACTGGTAACATTACATAATGCATGACCAATGACGGTTGTAATAATAAAATAAATAAAAATTTTAATACATGTAATGTGATGTCATGCAGACTGATTATCTATTTTCCTTCGAGAGCTCACTGACTTGTCAGTTTGAGCACTCTGGCAAGGTACGTTCGGGCCTGATTGGAAATTTTTATTTCCATTGCTATCAGGTTCGGCCTCATTTTCTCTGTGCTGCGCTGATGAGTTCAAAAAGAACGAAACAGCATGCTGTCCGCAGATTGAGTTCCTTCGTGAGTAGATATCTGCCCCTATCGATCATGACTTGTAATTTTATTGTAAATGTATATTGTATTTTAAAATGTATATTATGTAAATGAATCATCCCGCAGATCTAGCGTTTGACGAATCCTTGAAGTTGAAGGCAATCCGACGAGCTTCGGCTTGGGAATGTAGTCGTGTAGAGGATGTGTGCTGGTCGAATGTTTTGTTTACATGTACATGTGCGCGTGCAGCACACATGTTCATGACTACCGGTATATGCGCGCGGTACAAGCAAGAGTACATAAACCGGTTTATGTACTCTTGGTACAAGTAGACGTCTACAACTGATTCCGTGCATGAGCCGATGATATGAGGCATTGAGAGTCAGAGTGAGCAGGTTGTAACACGGACCGTATAATTCTCCAGTCATCTGATTTACGTGCGATTTAAAATACCGTGATTGTTTTTTACATCTTCAGTCGAGATGCTGTGACGCTGACTCGCGCCGTCGCGGCATACTACTACAGTCTGTATCGGCTATAGCGTACCCTTTTGATTTCCGTGATTTTATCACTATAACCGATGCATCACTATATGCGATACGATCGATTTTTTTCGAGCGACACATGAAAGGCAAGGAAATACTTCCAGCATGGCGTTTTGACAACTGAGCATGCCGCATAGTTGACAGTGCCCGCATTTCCATAAAAAATTCTGTTTTGTACATGTACATGTGTCACTATCAAAATAAGCAACGTGAAGAAAGTAAAAAAATAGGGCCTTTGAATTTGATATTATTGCAACATGTATTTTTAAAGTTATCACTATAGCCGATTATAATGTAGTGTGTTATGCATGTTTTTATTCTATGTTGCCATCATAATATCCGATATATCATTACATCCGATAATATTGGTTATAGTGATATTTGTACAGGATAAAATACGTTTTGCTTTTGATATTTCGTACCAATATCACTGTAGCCGATATATTCTTATATCCGGACACTCTATAGCCGATACAGACTGTACCATGACTACTCCAGTAGTAGCTAGCGCTGCATGCGCTTGCACTAGCGACTCGTCACTCGCGCTGCACACCGTGTTTTCAGGAATACTACAGTACTAGTAGTAGTACAGTGAGCCTTGCCCCGTGATTGTGCGGACTATGCTATGCTTCTCTTGCTGTCTGATCACATGCGACGTCATCATTTTTGTTTGTTTTCAATCCTCCGCCATGGCAAATTGTGTTTTGTTCGCCCGTAAAAGAGGCTTTTACTACTAAAAAAAAAAAAAAAAAGTAGTACAGTGGTCCCTCTGTAATCCGGCACCATTTGTGCCACGAAAATCTGCTGGATTAGGGAGGGTGCTGGATTAACAAATCTGATTTACTGCTGCAATGTGCATGAGGAGGACATTTTGGCTCCTGCTGGTTTATCGAAGGTGCTGGATTATAAAGTGCCGGATTAGAGGGGGAGTAGTAGTAGTACTGACTGAAGCCGCACTGGAGTATTTAGGGCATGTTCGATTGGTTGGATCCGGATCCAGGTCGACTGAGTGGATCCTTTGGTCCGGATCCACCAACTAACCATGCTACATATCTACATGTACATCTACCAATCACCAAGAGTCCGTGGGTTATGGACTCTTGCAATCACTCATGACCCTCATTATGCTAGGGGGTTAGGAGACTACTCCTGAGAACCGGGTGCGATACCCATATGGTTCAAATGGTCCGCAGGGACCGGGGCTCTGCCAACCGCGGAAGGTTGTAGTAAGGTCACTGTTTCCATCAACTTACTTTCCGAACACAGTGTCCTCCACCTTGTTTCATGCTGTCAATCTAACAATTGCGTGAACTATAAACAATATAACAAGGTTTATCTAATACTGGTTTTTTAACCAGTCGGTTAGATTATAATAATCATAGTACAGTCAAACCTCTTTAGGACGAACATCAAGGGACCGATGATATTTCCGATCATATTTGTTCGCGATAACGGGAGTTCTTCTTATGTTTTACCCAGTGAATATACAGGGTTTTATCCAATACAGTTACGAATACTAGTTCTTCTTAGGCAAACATTTGTCTTATCAATGTTCTTCCTAACGAGATTTACTGTAGTTACTTGTGTGATCGAATCTGGAATTTTAGTGATTTTGAGGGTTTCCATGAGAGAAAGCAGCGATTTCCGCATCATCGCTTTAATTCCCGCCATTTGTACACATATCAGTACAGTGGTCCCTCTATAATCCGGCACCATTTGTGCCACGAAAATCTGCTGGATTAGGGAGGGTAATCTGATTTACTGCTGCAATGTGCATGAAGAGGACATTTTGGCTACTGAAAATTGTGCTGGTTTATCGAGGGTGCTGGATTATAAAGTGCCGGATTAGAGAGGGACGACTGTATCACCATGATCACCAAGAGTCCAGACCAGAACCCCAAGCAGGTAACCGCAAGAGTACATGAAAACCGGTTTTCATACTCTTACTCTTGGTAACCGGTATCGCATCTTCTGAGGTGTGAAGCAATTGTTACTTCAGATATGTGTCGCAGAAAACTGCAATGCATATTACTAGTACTTGTTGATTTTTCACTACATGCACAGTGTACATGTCGGGTGTGTCTCTTGGGATGAAGATGCACGAAGCTTCGAAAGTGCTGAGCTATGCTTCCTGCCAGTTCCTGGCACCAGGCTAGGTTTGCAACTAAGGTGTTACACTTACAGCGTAGATCTTGTGAGTTGTGGTGCTTGCACGCTGATCAGCTCTTTTTGTGTAGCAAAATTGCTATGCAAACGATTGAACGAAAATTATTCCCTGCTATGCCAAGAGTGTGCAACTGGGGACTGGCTGCAATAATAGCCTGTACTGTCTGTAGCCTGTGCTGTAGGCACACGCCAATGCACGCCGCCGGCGGCGGAATTCCAACATTACATCATGCCGCTGAGGCACAGCTAGTCTGAGCTAGAGCCTAGGCCAGGGAGTCGTCAAGTATTTGACGACTCCCTGGCCTAGACTAGAGTCTAGACTCTCTAGTAGAGGAATGAGAGGACAAAACTCTGCGTTCCGATCTGCGGCGGCGGCCGGCGGTGTTCGGAATCAGGGATTAGTGAATGCGAACGTCATTTTGGACGTAATGTTGGAATTCCGCCGCGCGGATCCCCATGTAGATCTACATAGTTGCACACTCTTGGCGGGAGTCTTGGGGTTATAATTATTATGGTCTCTTGGTATCACGTACAGACTACAATTTTTTGACCCCGCCCACGGAGTAGGGTTGATCGGATCCAGTACACCTGGTACAATACAAGTGCATGGTCTTCTTCCTAGCTATAACTGTAGATCTACGGATCGTACCCCTGAGAAACTTGCTGTATTGATCAGCCATTGGCATGCGGGCAAATAACAAAGAGTGCAGGTCGTTGCGCTGTTCCGTAGAAGGAAAACTTCTGGTGACAAGCAGCAATGGTAGACGAATAAGATTCGATCAGCAGCAAAAAAGTCAGCTCAGACTTGGCATGTCCGAAACTGCAGCAACAGAACAGGAATGACTGGCACAACCAGAGGCAAAACAACAGAACGCAAGCACACTACTGCAAGAGGATGCGATGTGATGATGGGAGCAGCTCTGGGCAGAAATACGGAAAAAAGACACAGCATGACCGCAAGTGTTCACCAGTTGTCGCTGGTACGGTGCGGAGGGGGCAGCCTGAGCAAGACTGTAGCCAGTGACCAGATCTGTACGACAAGGCAGCAGTTGTGCCATTCAGCGTAGCAACGGCCGCTCGGCGAAGTGGCGATGAGAGCAAGACTTCACATCGTTGCCCCTACTGTCCGTGACAGATGGGCGTGGTGCCAAGCGTTACGGAGAAAACCAGTGCGGCATAGGATCTGATAGGCAACACACCTGTCATCCTCCACGGCGGGGAACACCGTAGGGAATCACTCGGGACACTTGTACAAGCAAGCAGGCAATCAATAAACCTATTATAATATGATAAACCTATCATAAACCTATGTGGTAGGTCTGGCCGAGAGCGTTCTGCAGCGGTGTGGGTACTGGCCGTGTCAGGCACCACTCGTACCACACATCCTTGGAGTTGGCCTTGCGCCACATGCAAGCTTCGATGACCTCACCCTTGCGGATGGCGATAGGCTCCTGGCAGAAATGACAATGCAGACACAGACAGAGCAAAACGGTTACGGGGATTCATACACGTGAAAGGAGATACAAGCACACTGCATAGCATAGTGTTGAGCAGGCAGTCAATCGGCAGTAATTCAGCTATACCCCCCCCCCCCCCCCCCCCACACACACACACACATCGTGCTGTACATACCTTCAACGGAAAGAACATTGGGAACCAGCTGAACATGCCAGGTGAGTGAGTCTCGGGCAGTATACCTGGACGGAATAACACCACAACATGATCGACCCACAGATGCTATCTGAATATGGCTAGGAAAAGAATCAAGCGCACACTCACAACACGTAACATAGCTAGGTAGGTTGGAAAGTTATAAGAGCATTTTCTTGGGATGATCTTCACTTTAAAATAGGAGTCGTCCATAAATTTAATATCGAACTTTTTTTTTCACAAAACGAAATAATTTCGTTGTGGGGTGGGAGGAGGTTGACCAATTTCGTTTCAGAAAACATTGATGCCGGTACATGCACATGGCCGTAGGAGCAGTGACATGCTTGCGACTTTTGTTGTATACATGTACTTGTATTATCATCAGCACACAAAGAGACGAAGCTAGTTGAAAATCTGATGAGGCCTTTCGTACCATTACTCTTCAAAATCAGTACATGATGATAATGTGACGAAGCACAACGATGTCAATTTATACAGCATATTGGCGGAAAAATTGTGATGAAACAAATATTCTTGACTAGTTTGATGGAAAGACACAAATACTTGTATCAACATTTTTTATGTTCTGAGGGGGAGGGAGGGCCCAGTGAGGGGTTGGGTCGAAACTAAAATAATTCGTTTGGTGAAAAAAGATCGATATTTACGGATGGCCCCTTAGATACCATGTAAATGAAGATCAGCACGAGAACTCTTGGAACTGTTTGAATTACATCACTATATGACGCGTTCACAGCAGCGAGAGTGCAGTCAATTCTATTCATACGAGAAGCTACATTCCAACCACAAGCTGACATGAGTCTTTGGCAGTTACATTGTAAAGGTATTGTTATGCCAGCGAAAGACGCATTTGTAGAAGCTATTCCTCATCACAGCTGACTACCATCACCAATCTCAAGGTTGGTTTATTGCTGGCTAGCATCGGCAAGCTGAATGAATGCTGGACAAGCTAAAGTAGGACCGGGCTACACTGCATTACACACCGTCGAGTGGCAAGAAAGAACATGGGCGAGGAGGAGAAAATGAAGAAGTTCAATAACGCACCGGCCATCGGGCTTGTAGCCATCGTTTTCTGACACAAGCCTCTTCTGGTAAACTATGCCCCCCCCCCTCTCCCGCATGGAAGTCACACGACAACTTACTCAGCATCACGTCCTTGTAGAGGGCCGTGTCAAAGTAGCCGGCAAAGCCGTGCATCAACCCGTCCGTGCTGGACACGAATCGCAGAGTGACATATCGCTCGTTGTCAATGGCAGCTACAGCAGGGACACACAACACAGAAACTTGAGCCAACATCAGAGTGCTACAGAATATTTCAAAGAATCAGTCTGGACGCTTCAACAAACTATTCTCACAAGATTCTACACATTCTTAGATGAGCAGAGCAGGAATGGGCCGCGTGGAATGCCTCCAGCTGGGTGAGGCATGGGACCCTCAACACACTACCAGTACTGTTATCACCTCTGTGTCATTACAGCTGCATTCCATGCATGCACCAGACATTCAACAGGATAAGTACCATTACAGCTGCATTCCATGCATGCACCAGACATTCAACAGGACACAGACGACTACATCAACAGCCTCAAAACCAACTTCAAACCAAGATCACCGAGACATTAGCAGACACGGGGACTCGGAGAAGAGGAAGAAAGACTGCGATTGGAAACTCCTCCACACAACCCCGCTCACCTCCAGGTTGTGGTCGGTTGGGATGCGTAAAGTTGAACACAGCCTGTGCCTGCGAAAGAACACTGACATTGTGCAGACGAACGACATATCCACTCTCATACGGATCCTCCTGCAAAGTCAAGTTCATGCAAGAAACACAGAAGTTTAAAAAAATACTTGGCACAGGCAAAGCCATTTCAAATTTGGACTTCACGGAGAATTTCAAAGTATTAGGAAATTAGAGGCCACATGCCTCGTACTGCTCTTTTCTCTCCGAAACTCAACCAAGTAATCACCTAGCCCCAGTAAGCATCTTGCATGACCACTGTTCCTTGGGACTCAATGTGTGCAATGTGCCAAGATCATTCTGGTTTTAGAGAGCCCTTGCGTTCAAAGACCGTGGTAGGCCGGTCCCATGGCTGTTTTCTGCAACCAGGTTTCACCAGTACTAGAGAATCCTACAGACTAAGTCTAGTGCCACTCAATGAAAACCGATCGGAGCGAGTCAGCTTAGCGTCCGGTACGGGTGAAAATCCCAGAGTTGGTAGGTTTAGGGCTGCACAGCGCCCGGCATGGCGTACTGGACTCACTCAATCAGGTTTCACTGAGCAGCACTGTATTTACTCCAAGCCGGGATTTTACATCTGAGAGAGAGAGAGAGAGAGAGAGAGAGAGAGAGAGAGAGAGAGAGAGAGAGAGAGAGAGAGAGAGAGAGAGAGAGAACATAGAGAGAGGAGGGGGGGGGGGACAAGAAAGAAAGAGAGAGAGAGGAGGGGGGGGGGGGGAGCGAGAAAGAAAGAAAGACAGAGAGAGAGAGAGAGAGAGAGAGAGAGAGAGAGAGAGAGAGAGAGAGCACAAAGAAGTGCCGTCGTCTATGGTATTTCGCATCAGACCCAGTAGAACACTGGCACAGCCCAGAAGCAGGCAACTGCAAACTAACTATGGGCTCTCTCTATTGTTTCCACATACTCTTGCTATGGTCCTGTCCTTGGAATTGGGATCGCGGATGTTAGCAACCTGCGCATGCAGCCGGGGAGCAGAAAGTGGTGCGAGATACGATGTGTACTCGCTTGGAATACTGATACCATCATCCTTCAGGAATGACTGGGCACCATCCAGGCATTCTGGCGATAGCTCATTGTCGCTGAATGAGCCGAGGAGTTCACTGACGAGAATATCAGCCTGTGCATGTGTGCATGAGCAGAGAGTCAGAGAAATACAAGTCAGCACTGGCAAGAGCATACTATTCTACAGGCTAATGAAACAGAGACAAAAGCCGTGTTGAGAACTGGCGTGTATGTGTGTGCTGTACGTTTGCAGTTTCACCAAACTCTCATTCAAGCTTTCACATAAAACACCAAATCGAGGCGTGTTATAGGCTGTGTGACATCTATTAGTAATACATGTAGTAATAGTTTGACCCCGACAGTATGCACCTGTAATGCGCTGAAAATACTCTATTTCAGCGTGTTTACAAACACATGGCGTCCCCAAAGCCAGCAACATACGCACAGACGTGCGGTTCCATGAGTACATGAGTCAGTTATGAACACAGGCTTTAATGAATGTGGCTCACATGCAGCACAGCGATATTGGAGGCGCACACGTATGCAAGGACGTATTGCAATATCCATAATTTTTAATGAGGAATCCGGGCTGCAGTAGCTGCCATGGCTGCTGCTGCTACTGCGCCTACATGGGAGCAGCCATGGACCAGACCTTAGTGGGAGAGCTCTGCAGTGGTACAGGCTACACGGCGAGCATCACTGACGAGCAAGCCTCTCTCTCTCTCTCTCTCTCTCTCTCTCTCTCTCTCTCTCTCTCTCTCTCTCTCTCTCTCTCTCTCTCTCTCTCTCTCTCTCTCTCTCTCTCTCTCTCTCTCTCTCTCTCTCTCTCTCTCTCTCTCTCTCTCTCTCTGTCTCTCTCTCGTGACTTGCGGGGGGGGGGGCACCTACCTTGACGGGTGCCTTCCACTCGCGCATGTCACACGACACGACCGTCACACGGTCATGCCACTCTTCCTCCTTGAATGTCCGCAGTCTGTGCAGCAGCATCACCATCGTCACCATCATTGGCAGTGCAGGGGGGAGAAGCAAAAGCAACACACAGAGAAACACAGACCAATCACTGACAGGAAAGCCACAATATGTCATACCTGGGTTGGCAATTATTGGTACGACCAGCACCAGTCAAACACAAAATTAGGAACCGCAGGACAATATACAACTGCTTTTTTTTTTTTCTTGTCCGAATTCTTCACTTTGAAACTGTCTTGGATACATTCAAGCGGCAAGTTCTCAGCAACATGTTCCATTCTAAGAAGCATGCACAAGAAGCAGGAGCACCTGCAGTACTCACGTCACTACTGCATTCGGATTCTTCTCGACGGCATAGACCTTGACTAGACGCTGTGCTCGGTTCGCTGCCTCCAGCGACTGCCTCACAAGAGGGCCTCTTCCGGCTCCAACAACCATTACAGTGCTGTGGCAATAGGTGTAGTACAAGAGAAGACGGCGATAGCGGTGAGAATCATGCAGGGCAGGTTGGAACAGGGTACAATAGGTGTAGCACAAGAGAAGACGGTGATAGTGGTGAGGATCATGCAGGGCAGGTGGGAACAGGGTGGCCAGACACGGAAGACAAGAGTTACAAGTATGTACGTCAAGTGCACGTACCAGGGAGTACTGCCAGAGAGCCCTGCGTCCCGTATACGCAACACCAGGGAGACACTGGTACCAGCATTACCGTTTCGTGTGTATCAAGGAAAAGTCCACATGAAGTGCAAGTGATAGTAATACACGTGAGTCCAGACTGCAAGGTAAACATGGGTGATGTGAGTCATGTGACTGATGGCAGCAGGTTCCGACGCGACTAAGTCAGAAAGGATCACCTGGAGTGGACTTACGTTACTTTGGTATCTTTCTCCTCTTCAGAAACTCGATCCAACAGAGCACGGTACACAGCCTATTCAAAAACCATGCATGCACGCCCACCCACAACCGCACACAAACGCCATTACACACAGCGTTCACACGAAAGTTACTGAGCAGTACAGCTTACAAACGCGTGTGCGCACGCACATGCTTGTATGCGCCAAGGTCCATGTACACTGTAAACTCCCACGTACACTGTCAACTTGCATTTAAAACCCGTGTACTAGTACATGTCGATGTAGCGGCTAGGTTCCTATGTAAATCAAAATATCACCAGTTGTAGTCTTCGAGGTGCCGAGTCGAATGGTCGTGGTCCGAGGAAGCTGAGACGCTCCCTTCCCACTTTAATCCCAATCGAACTCGCGCACTTCCACCGAAACTGGGTGACTGCGCCCTACTAGATGGCGATTTGTATGCAAAATGTCACTAAAGGCGCCATTTCAATCTTATAAAAGCACGGATGACCGCGATTGTCCCATATGTTGTAGTCTTTTGGACGCTGAGTCGACTGATTTTGGTCCGAGAAAGCTGCGATGCACCAATCCTCCTTTATTCCCAATCGAACATGGTTGAACAAGCGCAGGGCTGCCACTTGCTCCGATTTTTCGGAAATCGTCCGATTTTTGATCGTCTGTCCGACAAACCGACCGATTTTGTTCCCAAAGAGGGACAACCGATTATTTTATTTTGAGCGCTTTTTAGTCCAGTTGGCCGGTCATTTGTACACGTACAGTCAACTTCGCTAATAACGACTGCGGATATAACGACAATTCGCGAATAACGACCGAATTTCCATGCCCAGAGCAAAGTCCCATCTAACTGTATACATTTTACTTCGGATATAACGACTATCTGAATAACGACAATTCGCGAATAGCGACATGCTTTTAGTGCCCCGAGGTCATATTCACTGCTTGAACAACGACTTTCTGGGCTTTTGACAGCTATTTCAAGTACCTGTCAGTCAAGTATATGTACCTGTCATGCAGAAGTACCAGAACCTATGGTGATGGATAATATTATTATTATTATAAAAAGGCACACATGCAAGAAAATGCAGCCAAAGGGGGGGGGGGGGGGCTTTTTCTTCCTTTTACATGTTGGCTTCAAAATTGTTGGATTTACCAGCACACCTATAATTATGTATACAATTATGTACATGTAGTTGTACATGATTGTACAGTAATCATGACACATGTACATGTCTCTGGCCCTGTAGATGGCTCAAAAAGGCATATTTTTCAATTGATTTCCCTTGCATATTGAATTTTTAGTTCCTTTCAACTGCAATATGAAAATAAAGTACACATTGACATAGAGCAAGAAAAGAGCTTGATTTTGATATGCATATCATACTATACAAAATATGGGTTCACATACATTCAAATGGGACTTCGGTTATAAGGACACTTCGCGAATAAGGACACTTTTCTGATGCCCCGCCACATGTCGTTATTGGCGAAGTTGACTGTAGATGTAAAATGCTCGCGTGCTTGCATGCACTTGGAGTATGTACGGTGTACGGGATGAGCTGTAGCAACGGCGGTTGCTACAGGCGCTAGGCAGCTTTGCAACTGCAGTACATGTACTGCCGCCACTGGATCAACGATCATTGACGCAGTGATGATCGATTCAGCCGTTTCGGCGTCGCATTGTGCTTCGCGGCGCTGCATGCAGTTCACAGGGTTCATGCCCTGTTCCTGAATCCTGGCGTGACATCCGATCCGTTGTGTAAACTTACTTACATGACTGTACTTGGACCAACGACCTCTAGATGGGGAGTAGGACGGTTGATCTTCTTCTCGACTTCTGGTGGTAGTTGAAGTAGTAGTTAGATCAACTAACTTTTCAACGTTCAGAATGTCGTCAGACTATCACTCAGACTCCGAGGATTTCCAGCTGATAGTGTCGGATTCGCCGCCTTCAACGCCTCCGCGAACGCCTTGGTTCGACGAGGAGGAGCCATTTCTGGTGTATGACGACGATCTTTCCGCTTGCTCTGATGATGGTTCCGTACCTCGTCCACCCGCAGCTACGAAGAGAAGGATTGCAGTGTCTGATTCGTCGTCTGACTCGGATGCAAGTGAAACTGAAGCAGTTGAAACACAGTCTGTGGCTGCTGTACCCGCTGGCAAAAAGAAACGGCGTTGTGTCACCTATCAAGCTGTCTGGGAGGAGAACCCTGTGCTGAAAGATTGGCTGACCAAATCAAAACGCGCGGATGGAAAAGCCTTCTGCAAAATATGCCAGAAGGACTTGGAGTTTGGGAATGGAGGAGCATATGACTTGGAGCGCCATGGAAAATCGGTGGCTCATCAGAAGCAAGCGAAGTCTACGAAGACGCAACCCAGTCTTTCTGCTACGGTGTCGCAGGCCTCTGCTATGTCGCAAGCGGTGACTGATGGTGAGCTGTGCTCTGGAGCATGCAGCGTCAGCCACGCAGCCTGACACAGCCAGCCACAAGGTGAAGGACCTGTGCAGGACCAGATGGGTGCAGCGGTTAGACACATTAGAAGCATTCCTCAACCTCCTGCCCTCCCTCGTGGTATGTTTCCAAGAGATTTCCGAAGCGCCTGCTGCTGCATGGTCCCGAGATTCACTCATCGATGCCAAAGGCCTCCTCTCCCGGGTTACAACCACAGAATTCATGAGTGCTCTGGTCATCACTAACAAGTGCCTTGGCTATGTGCGTGGGATAACGTCTAGCCTCCAGTCGGAAGCCAAGGACATCGTTCATGCCATGGCAGATGTCCACACAGTGCAGGAAACACTCGAGAAGGTACGTGCTGATGTGGACAAGCACCACGGGGATTGGTTCAAGGTGGTGGAATCGACGTGTGCCAAGATGAACGTCAACCCATCTGTTCCGAGGTCATGCGGCAGGCAGACACACCGGGACAACGTTCCAGCTGACACACCATCCGAGTATTACAAGCGGTCGATCAGCATACCTCTCCTGGACCACATGGTAGGAGAGATGAAAAGCCGCTTCACAAGCCATCATCGAACTGCTCTCCAGGCGTTCTGTGAGTGTGTGGTACCTTCGATCCTGCTCTCGTCGTCAATTGCCGAAGCAAACACAGCCATCAACAAGTTGGTTGGGACGTATTCCGTTGACTTCCCATCCGCAGCCAGCGTGGAGAGTGAGCTGCATTGCTGGCACACCAAGTGGTCGAATGTTTGGAATGAGCATGGCGAGCCTGCTATTCCTACCTCGGCTGCCCTGTCATTACCTCACGCCAGCCAGATGTTTCCCAACATCCGTGCCATACTGCAGCTGCTCTGCACTCTTCCCGTTACGTCCTGCTCATCCGAGCGTTCATTCAGTGCTCTGAAGAGGATCAAGGATCGCCAGAGGTCAACGATGGGCAATGAGCGCTTGACCGGCCTCGCCCTGCTGCACATTCACCGTGATATCCCGGTGAGCATCGATGCGGTCATAGATGAGTTTGCGCGGCGCCATCCAAGGCGGATGCACCTGACAAACATCTTCGCCACCGCACCTCAAGCTGCTGCACCAGATTCAGCTTGAACTGTGGGTCCTGACTTGATTTCCAGTCACCAGCATACTATTAATTTTGCTTGTTCTAAATACATCATTAGTAGTATCGGATATCTACTCCCAAACTATCACTTTAATAATAGCATAGTATACAGTACACTAGCTGTCACACAGAAGAGGCCCAAATTTTTATTGAATGTTTTCGCTCTATTCACATCATGACGATACATAGAGAACAGTTGACAGTGCAATGCAAATGTGTAATTATATAGATTGTTGGAATGGGAAGCTGGAGACATTCATAATACATAAATTCAAGGTGTACACCGCACTAGCATGCATATACAAGATTCCTCAAAAGAACGTTTATGGAAGAAATTATGGGCACCCCCCTAAACCATGATCCTGGCTACGCCCCTGACAGAATCTACTAGGACTGCACCCAAAAAAGGTCAAACAGGCTAGTAGTTGGACCCTGCAGGCACGGTGACCAGGTGACTGGTGTACGCAGAAGCACGTGACCGCTTGTTCAAGCATGTTCGATTGGGAATAAAGGAGGAACGCTGCATCGCAGCCTTTTCGGACCAAAACCAGTCGACTCAGCGTCCAAAAGACTACAACATATGGGACAATCGCAGTCATCCGTGCTTTTATAAGAACGAAATGGTGCTTTTAGTGACATTTTGCATACAAATCCCGATCTAGTAGGGCACAGTCACCCAGTTTCGGTGGAAGTGCGCGAGTTCGATTGGGATTCAAGTGGGAAGGGAGCGTCTCAGCTTCCTCGGACCAAGACCATTCGACTGATTCCATGCAGATGTGTCTATGGTCCATGTAGAAATCAGGCTTGTAGTCAAAACAGGCTTCTGTACTACAAGCCAGAAAGACTGTAAACAACACAGTATATGCTACACATGCATACGCGAGTAACACGCACGCGCAAGCTCTCTTCGGGCAATGGCTGGCACACCGCGCTCACCTCCTGGTACTGCTTGTACTTGATGGGATCCTTCTCAAATACTTCATACGTCTGAGATTCAAGATTATCGTGAAGAGGCTGCACGGATAAATTCACACACAATGATTGACGACAAAATGAACAATTTCAGGGCTCACAGCCGCGTACAAAAGCGTGGGCGCCATTTTGGACAGGCCGCTGTCACGCGAGCTGTCACGCGAGCCAGGCAGTATGCCAGAATTGTGTACATGCGATCAGGCAAATATCTCACGAAGCTTGAAAGTGGGGTGCATTCAAAATGTTCATTTGTACCGATGCTTTCTCCTAGGCCTTTCAAACTCTAGGAACATACTCTCAATACCCATTGTAAGGATTTGTCCGAGAGTTTTTTTGTTTTAATCGATACGGTTTGGCGTACATACGAGGCCAAAGTATCAGTTCGTGCAGGCGTAATTCTGACATGAATTATTGTCCTAAAATTGAAAAGTCTCTCGGACAAATTCTTCTAATTTTCCTACTGAAAATTTTAAGCTATTGGCCATCAAAATCGGGCAAGAGACGGGTACAAACGAACATTTCGAAGGCGACGCTATCTGCAGTACAGGTGCGAGGCGCGCTGGACCGGTTGTGAATGCGGAAACAACATTACAGCAAGGCGAATTTTCGAAATGTTTTTGCTACTCGCCTGGCGCTTCATCGCTGTGTCCTTCAGGAGTTATGGCCGACTGAAGAAATACATGGCCAGCACAACGGCGAAGCCTTTGGACGTGTTCTCTTGCAACGAAACGGAGTGGTGAATCAAATAATTCACAACTCCACATCGTCACTACTGCGTTGCGCGGCTCTTCGCAGCGGACCAGGCGTATATTTACATTGTACACAACAGGACTTCACGGCGGAGAAACTAAAACTAGAACACTACGTGAGTCATTGCTCCATGCCTTCAACATCAAGGAGTGCATGTCCTCTCCTTCTCCCGTCACCCGCGCCTGTGCATTAGCGGCGTAGCTGCCGGGCAGTAGATGTTGAACTCTTTCGTGTTCAACGAATGCAGGAATCTGCTCGGGGCTACTCCTCGCAGGACTCCGTGTGTGGACAGTCTGAAGGAAGAATTCGGCCGACGAGGCCAACAATGCTCGCGAAATAATCCACTCAGAAGGAAACAATAACAACCGAAACAAATGGAGAACTGTCTCCGTCTCCTTCACCATCCACGGCTCAGTTCTTGTCACAGCAACTCAGCCCAAGCAAGTCAAAATCTCCTTGCGACTGTGAGTGCTACGCCTGCGCTTAGCAGTCACGCGTGCCCGTTTCTATGGTGATCAGATCCAATATGTCCTCCCACGTAATCGAGTTTTTGGCATACCGGCTGTGAGCCCTGAATTTTACAAAACTGAACCCTTATTAAAAAGGTTAAAAACTGCAGTATATTAAAACATACGTGTAGACGGGATGTAGCATACATGGCTCGTCTCTTCTATTGAGGAAATGCATATTCCTTTTCAGGGATTTGAACTTGGATATACTAGTAGGCTACACTGGAGATTCAAAGTTCTTAAAAATACAGAGTACTGCCGCTATAATACAGGTACTGATCTATATGTCCAATGGAGGGGTATACTGCACAGGAATTTCCCCAACTCTACACACAATGGCTCGAAGAGTCCCAGCCAAGTCGCTCACTTAACTCCCAAGTGTACGTGCACAGGCTTACCTGCAGCGGTGACTGAAGGTAGTCTTCGTATCCACGAGAGAAGGCTTCCACAGGGCCAGGTGGAGGCAAGCTCTGTAGACACGAGAAGAACAGCAGTACAGTAAAAGCAGCAGTGTCAAGTGCTAGCAACCAGCATGGAAAGCAATAGAAAACATCACTGGACAGCAATGAAGGCCATTAGTACAGTTACCGAACCCGGGGACTTGTTTCGACACAGCTGTACACCCACGCCTGTATAGGGCTTGAAAGTGCTATGTCACAGCATAGCAACAATTTCAAAAATTCAAAAACTGGATCCACTTGGATCCAGTTTTTGCATGGATCCAAGCACATTTCAAGCCGTCTTACTCACAGCAGGGTGATGTAACCAGCGAAACTGACTGATTTGGCTACTGGGGCCGGGGTTACAACTGGTGGCGAAGTAAAAGTCCCCCTGCATACGACATGAGTGAGTTGCTATGCACCCACATACTGAGGCAATAGCAAAGTCACACCTCAGTGGATCCAAAATAGAAATCTGATGTCAAATTACTACTCCCTGGCCGTTTTTGACGTCATCACTTTCAAGCCCTATTGCCATGGCTGCCGAATTGGCCACATCGCCAGGCCCACTGGAAAAGCAAACGCTGAGAGTGCAATGCAGTAAACACACTACGTTGCGGCCTTTTAAAACACTGGTGTGACTGCTACCCTGGCAAAACACACAAAGCTCATTAGCAAGGTATAAAATAGAGACAGTACCTGATGGAGGTGGTTGATATACTGCAAGTAGACCTTGACACCCTGTGGAGTCACGACAACAAGAACATATGAACAAAGACGTTAATTTCATTCCACTCCCAGTGTTCTAACAAAACACCGCCAGCGGCATGATCACAAGGTGAACGATGGTGATGGACCACCGGCGCACCGAGACTGCCGCTGCAGGTCACCGGTGCAAATGCATGAGTCATGTGTCATTGCCTGAAGATTGTGCACCGCGCATGAAACTCGGAATTGAAAGACTAGAATGCCTTGATCCGTTATTGTTGATGTTGTTTTACGCTTGTTGCTCCGGCTCCGACTCCCTGGGTTATTGAACTCACTATGCATACTTGGGCCTCCTCCCTTGCGAGTCATGTGTAACAGTATGTAGATCACGACTAGTTTCATGTCGGGAATGCAAAGAGCCTACGTATGGCCTGCAAGCATCATCTGTCCGACAAGTATACTTGTACTTGGGAGTGACGACAATGAAAGATGTACACGAACATACTAAATCTTATTATTTACACGTGGATTGAAGTGTAATTTGTATGCAAATATTGCACATGTAGTCTATACGCAATATAAGTCTACTTACAACTACACATTGTTGAATGCAGGTCTGTGAGTGGCACGGTCGAAGAATTGCGCATGGCAGCGTTGTGCATAATAAATTAGGACTTCAACCCGTATACTCCCCCCCCCCCCTCCCCTCTCTCTCTGTCTGTCTGTCTGTCTGTCTGTCTGTCTGTCTGTCTGTCTGTCTGTCTGTCTGTCTCTCTCTCTCTCTCTCTCTCTCTCTCTCTCCCTCACACTTTTGGATCTGAAGCGCGAGTGTTGAGTGTGGTGGGTGGGAGACCACGAGCGAGCCTTTGCCCAGATGTGTATCTTCGAATGGCCGCACTGCATGGCCTAGCAATGCACAGTAGGTGTTTTGCAATACAGTTCAGGTATGCCGCGGTATTGGGTCAAACCATGGCCAACCGGACAGGACACATTCACAACTAAACTCACCCGCTCGTGTTTAGGCGATCCACTGAGAATTGGCTGGATATCGAGCTGCAAAGTAGAGAAAGACAACAAAAATCTACTGGTGAAACAAACACCAAAATTCACAGCTCTAATGTTTTTTGGTCGAATCATGCCGTGGAATGTCTCGGTACTCCTTGTCAGTTTTGTGATACACAGTGCACGTCTGTTCAAATTCTGGTTTAGTTGGCGGACTCGGCCACATAACGTGTGCCCCATTTTTTCATGTTACAATTCTTCCATGTTTTTTTCCATCGAACGAAGGAACGAACATTCCCTTCCATACTCAGTCGAAACACTCACACATGCTCTCTTCGCTGCAAGCGTCACTTCAGCTTCATCAAATTTTCAGGCATCATCCGGGTGAAGCCTGAGCCTAAAAATGGAGAAGCTGAAGTGACGCTTGCAGCGAAGAGAGCATGTGTGAGTGTTTCGACTGAGTAGGCACTGTGTAATGTGTAAACGGCAGCAATGGAGTTTGCGGATCCTTAGAAAAGAACGAATATTCCTTCTACAGTATATTAAAAAAAATCATAAAATGTGCCCAACAGTAGAAAGCAGGTCTGGAGTAACTGCAAGAGTCGCCAGATCACACTTGCTAATTTCAAGCACATGTGCAATACACGGTCATCGGGCACTACAAAAAATTCCTGACTTCAACTTTTATTCATTGTCTTGCTCGGGTCGAACACACGAGCGAATAACTTACTCTGTGTGTACCTTCCACCTCAAACAGAAACATACATCTAACAAACACATGATGCAACAATGAAAACACAAGCTGACCGAGGAGGACGTCGACATTCTGTATGCAGAGTTTCATGCACAACTCTCTCTCTCTCTCTCTCTCCATACAGACTGCATACATAGGTCTCTCACCTTCAGTAGCCTCTGTATGAGTGATTGGTGGAGCTGAGAGAGAACAGGGAAGCCTGCAAACAGAAGGAGCGGACAAATCAAAGACGTGTAATAGCCAAACACGACAGAGCATTTATATACACGAAAACCAAACTGCAAGCTATTCACCCTCCCTGCATCAGACAGCAACTCACCCTTGTTGTTATTCATGAAGGTGCTAGTGGGCAGCACGGCTGCAACAACTGGCTCTCCACACAGGCGAGAGAGGATATCCTGGTCAGGAAGACCGGACTGAATCTCCGGGACTGCAAATCACATGTGTGCACAACACGTGCACATATACACACAAATACACACGCACAAACAAAAAAACAGCAAAAGAAGTGGTAATGAGCAAGGCGAAAAGGCGGTTCGACAAGAGACAGCTCCAAGTCATTCCACCCCAAGCTACATGCAAAGCCAGCCTCAGTTATACACAGTACAAAGCATTCTAAATCAAGATGATTTAGTGACAATAATTATATTGACGCTAGAAAGTGCACCCCTGATGCTAGAAAATACAACCCTGATGTCAGAAAGCAGAACCCTGATGCTAGAAAGTAAAACCCTACACATATTCATGCACTCCCTGCTGACCCCTTTTCCCGCTCACCCTGTCTCGCTTAATGCATGCACCCCTTTTCCCGCTCACCCTGTCTCGCTAACTGTGTGCACCCCTTTTCCCGCTCACCCTGTCTCGCTTAATGTATGCACCCCCTTTCCCGCTCACCCTATTCTCACTTACTGCATGCACCCCTTTTCCCTCCATAGTATTACGTATACCCTGAAGGCTGCGCTTGCGCAGTCTTGTTCTAGTCTGGCTCCTTGTTCTATTCTCTGATCTCTCTGAGTTCTTCAGTCTCTCTCCGGTGACTTGCTTGTAATAATATAATCGTTCTAAAAGCCTACCGAGTGTAATTGTGTAAGATAAGACTGAGAGTAATAGTAGCAATAGGTACAGTAGTTGTAGTCTAACATTTACTACATTAGACAACACACATGAGGATGTTGCCATGCCAACAGGTATAGTACCGTAAAGTACCGTTGATCCGCCCCCTCTCTAATTCCCGCCCCCAGTCGATTTTCTACCTGTGAAGCGATTTCGCCGTATACAACGAAATACGATGTTGAACCGACGCTTGCACTGCTGTACATAAAACGTGCCAATCCAGGATGGAAATGTGCACAATTCAGCATATCGAGTCTGATCCTCCACGTTGTTGTACATCGTACTGCACTTGACAGCCTTGATCTAATTCCCGCCCCCTGCCGAAAACCCAGCTGGGAAGCGACATGGCGTGGGGGGCGGATCAACGGTACTTTACGGTAATGTTATACGTATATAATACAACCCAACAGTACGCTTGTACGTGAAATATGTATATATTATAACAAGGGACCGAGTGTATATCGAGAAATATGTATAGGATATTGACCAAGACGAGGCCTATATTTCCCATATAGACCGAAGTCGAGGTCAATATCCTATTTATCACGATTCCTTTGCCATAACCCCAAAATTTGAACCTTTAGGAGCTATTGTAACCTTTTTAGTATAGCATTTGTACTATAGTGTACATAGGATGTTGCCTATTTTGGGTACAAGACTGTAAGAACAACAGGGTTCAGCATCTGCAGCACAGTGGCTGGGTGGTATATTTATTTATTTTATTTATTTATTTATTACAGCATCTCATAGCACAGTGAGAACACCGGCCAATACAAAGAGAGAGGGTGTTAGCCAACCACGGCAAGGAAGGGAGAAGGGGAGGAGAAGAAAAGGAACCGGCATGGATAAGCAGTGATTGCAACCAAATATAAGGGGTTGCTTGAGGTTCATACTGTTGTGAGTTCGAATCCTGCTTGTTCTCTTCCTTTGTCTTCTTTCTTTCAATTTTTCTTTTTGAAGTGGAGAGAAAAATTCTAAGTCCCTCCAAAGTCGAAAGATTACAATGCCTAAGTGGTCGATACAAGCGGTCGATATTGCGGCGATATGGGTAATATAGGACCAGTCAAGGATCACGAGAATTAGTGGAGGTCGATATAGAAGAGTGATAAAGACCATTATCACTCTTCTATATCGACCTCCACTAATTCTCGTGATCCTTGACTGGTCCTATATTACCCATATCGCCGCAATATCGACCGCTTATATCGACCGCTTGTATCGACCACTTAGGCATTGTAATCTTTCGACTTTGGAGGGACTTAGAAATTTTCTCTCCACTTCAAAAAGAAAAATTGAAAGAAAGAAGACAAAGGAAGAGAACAAGCAGAATTCGAACTCACAACAGTATGAATCTCAAGCAACCCCTTATACCACCCAGCCACTGTGCTGCAGATGCTGAACTCTGTTGTTCTTACAGTGTTGTACCCAAAATAGGCAACATCCTATGTACACTATAGTACAAATGCTATACTAAAAAGGTTAAAATGGCTCATAAAGGTTCAAATTTTGGAGTTATGGCAAAGGAATCGTGATAAATAGGATATTGACCTCGACTTTGGTCTATATGGGAAATATAGACCTCATCTTGGTCAATATCCTATACGTTCGCCTCGGTTTTTATAATTGGTCGATATTTCTCGTTATCGCCTTCTTAGTATTTGACCCCACTAATTTCCCTGATACCTAAGCGGTCAAATATATCGCGTATTTGACTGCTTAGGCCTCGGTCACACTACGGCAGTTTGAAGCTGGACGCAGCGTCAAGCCGCATCACTTGACGCAGCCGGGGGGGTCACACAGTGTTTTGTTTTTTTCCAGCTCATGACTGCCGCGGCCTGACGCATTTGTCAACGTCACAAAATCACCAGGGATACTCAATGACGACACGGATCTCCACGGAAACCGGCCTGTTGTTTATTATACAAAAAAATTGTCGGACTAAGTTTTCGAATTTTTCATTGATTTTTGATTACAAGAAGACGAAAGGTCCTCGACGCGTGCACGATCGTTGTTGTTTCTTTCCGAATTTGAAGCCATTTTCAGTTGTACTTGTAGTGTCATTGATCAGGCAAGAAAAGTCCGCATCGCAGCTGTGTTTCTCCTGACTTCGTCATACTGGTTGTCCTTTTTGGGGCTCTTGACGACAACACAACACTCACAAGTCAACAGGCTCCAGTTGGCCGATGACCCACTCAAACAACTGGTCCTTTCTCGACATCATTTTCTTCTCAGAAAACGCCTCGCTCTTCCGCCAGGTTCGGAGCAGAGCAGCCTCGGCCTCGTAGGTCCACGGACTCATCTCGAACAAAAAGAGGGAACAAAACAAACCTTGAACAGACGAATGTCGAATAACTGCTCAACTCAAGCAAAGTGTCTTGAAACTAATTTTACTTGAAAGACACTGTTTTTCCGCCAAGCGTCACTCCCATCAGCGGCAACGCAGCCGATTTCCCCACGTCAGACGCAGCAGCGTCTGACGCTCAAACTTCCCGCGTTGCGTCAGTTGCCATGGAAAAGCTCATGATTCTGACGCTGACGCAGCATTTTTGCCGTAGTGTGACCGAGGCCTTAGTCAAATACACGATATATTTGACTACTTATATTTGACTCCTTAGAACTTCTTGGACTTAGAAATTTTCTCTCCAACTTAGAAAAAGAAATTTTTGAAGAAAGCAGAAATGCACAAGATGGGATTTGAACTCACAACCTTGTGAATCTCAGTCACTCTTCCTTACCACCCAGCCACTGTGCTACCGATGCTGAACCTAGTTTAAACAATGATCTTGACTTTCAATGCAGTACAATGCAGTATAGGCTATAGTATAATACTAGAATTACAAGGATATGTCGTATATGAAGAGAAACTATTGCGTGGAGAACACGATAAATAGATTATAGACCTCATAGTTGGTATATACAGGATATATAGACCTCGTAAAAGACCTCGGGGGACCTCGGTCTTTTACTCGGTCTATATATCCTGTATAGACCTCCTAACCGGTCTATAATCTATACATATACACGAGGTCCCTTGTTATTATATATTTATACCTCTCCATGCGCAAGCTCAAGAGCAAAAAGGAGTGAATATAGCTTTCTTTCCCTAAAAAGGAGAGAATATAGCTTTAGAGAAAGAAAGCTATATACACTCCTTTTTAGAGAAAGAAAGCTCCTCAGTGAGTTTTTTTCTGATGGTTTTCCTCAGTGGTGTATATACCTCCTTAGTGGTGTATATTGAACAGTGTATATGTATCTATTATTGCACGATTAAAGAGGTCAATATATGAAATATAGAACGAGTAAAAGACCGAGGTCCCCCGAGGTCTTTTACGAGGTCTATATTTCATATATTGACCGATTATGAGGGCAATAATAGATTTATCACGACATAGCATACCTAAAACTGTTTTTTCTTTGTTATAGGAAGAAAGGAATACTATTGTAATAGTATAATACTATTAATAGTATGTACATATGCCGTTTACATTGGACATTACTGCTGTGTAAACCAAAGTTTTCAGTTGTCTCTTGTAGTATGTTCCCCAAGTTCTTTGACTGAGAATCTGACAGTTTGGGTTCAAATCCCAGCATTTGGCTTCAGATTTTTCTTCTTTCAGTTCTGATTTTTTTCTAAGTTGAGGAAAAAGTTCTAAGTCCTCGGGCTAAGTGGTCAATAATAAGTGGTCAATATAAGCGGTCAATATATGCTGATATTTGACCGCTTAGAGATCACAAGTTTCTGTGGGGGTCAATAATAAGAGAGTGATAAGGAAATTTATAAACTTCATGGGAGATCTGGTATACGAGTGTGGGTGTATATGGAGTGAGGTATAAAAACCGACATACAAACCGAGGCGAAGCCGAGGTTTGGATGATGGTTTATATTTCACGTACAAGCGTACTAGTGGGATGTATTATACTTATGCTGACCTTCATACAAACTGACAGTCGACTTCTTCCTGTTTCTATGGTGGCGGTCTATATGGGGTTTGTATGGGGTTTGTATGAGGTTTATATGCCCAGTATAAGCCGCCAGCATGATGGGCAAGTTGACTGGAAGTTTGTACGAAAGGTCAGCATAAATGTCAATACACACTCCATATTTGGATCACTCACCTGCATGCGATAGTTTATACACATTTCATAACCCCCATATTCGTACCATTTCCCCACTACGTGTACCTAGCTCGCATTTCATAACCCCCATATTTGTACCATTTCCCCCTACCCCTGCATGCAATAATTAGTACCATACACATTTGTAGCCCGTTTTCCCTCCTTCTGCCCCTGTACATAAAACCACTGTACATTTGATCTAATTACAGTGCGTATCGGTTATAGCGTGGTCGTGTAAAAGAATATACTGCCTACAAGAATGACCTCTCATGTTTTCATGTTTTCATAATCATAACATGGATTTCAAGTGCACTTTTATTCTTACAAGCAATTTTATCGTACAGTAGAATATATCGGTCCTAAGAATGGACTTTATATAGCAAAACATACCAGATTAGTACAAAGTATATCGCCTGTAGTAATAACATCCGTCCAATGCAGTTCCGATTTGACTTGCGTTGGGTCGTAGTGCTGCAGGTTCAACTGTTGTGGTCATGTAACTCATGTTGCATAGCCAATTGTAAGCCTATGTGACTATGACCAGCCGCATGCACAGTAACACTACATTGCATGTACGATGATCTTCCTGCCTCTGCGCACATGCACATGATATGTCACACTTGATTTATCGTGTGTAAGAAATATCGGAAATAAGAATAGAAAGTCGTTTTTCAAACAAACACCCACGCTATAACCGATACCTACTGTACATCCCTTTTTAGTGTACATAGCCGGGCTACACACAAAACATGCGTGCCAAATAATTGGGCGCGCCTATGCATTACACCATACGCATTTATTGTAGTGATATTCCTTGTATAACGAGACTTCCCAGAGTCTAATCTTCAGTCGAATCCTTGGTCGAGTAGCCTACGCTTTAGTCCAGTTATCGTCAGTCGGATCCTCGTCTCGTCCAGTCGTCCATCCTTAATTTCGTCCCATCTATCAATAAGTCCATACTACCCGAAAACTACTTCAGTCTTGGTGCCTTGTGTTGGTCTGGGGAAATAATAAGGATTGTCAACATTGGCGCCCAACGTGGGGCTCGAAGCCACGACCCTGAGATTAAGAGTCTCATGCTCTACCGACTGAGTCCGTCATTTTTTTAGTATTAATCTCCAGCTGAGTGTTCGTCCTCGCTGTTGAAGTACCCTCTGTCACTTCTTTTAGTATTCATCTCCAGCTGAGTGTTCTTCCTTGCTGTGGAGTTACCTCTCACTCTACTTTCCCTTAGTATTCATCTCCAGCCTTACTGACAATCATCCGATCCGCCACAACGCCCGTCGATTATCACCGGATAAAGCGAAGCTGACGCGTAAATTAGTAGATGACATGTTAGAGCAGGAAATTATCGAACCAAGTTCTTCACCGTGGGCCAGCCCAATTGTTTTAGCGAAGAAGGACGGAGGTGGGACACGATTCTGCGTTGATTATTGGAACTTGAATAACGTAACACGAAAAGACGCTTTTCCTTTACCGCGCATTGATGACACGCTTGACGCATTGCACGGCGCAAAATACTTTGGATTTGCAATCTGGTTATTGGCAAGTTTTGGTAGCGCCTGAAGATCGAGAAAAAACTGCTTTTGTTACACCACACGGTCTCTACCCGTTTCGCAGAATGCCTTTCGGACTCACTAACTCACCCGCCACATTTCAGCGATTAATGTATACTGTTCTTAAAGGTCTTTTGTATGTTAAGTGTTTAATCTATCTCGACGACATCATTGTTTTTGGTCGCACACAAGAAGAGCATGCAGAAAATCTTTTAGCTATAGTTAGTATTCATCTCCAGCCGAGTGTTCGTCCTCGCTGTCGAGTTTGACCTACGTGCGTTGGCGTGTCTGCTGTGGTGTCCTGTGTTGCGTTTTCTCTGTTGGCTTTGGCTTTGCCGCCAGAGGATGCTCGCCGCACCATCGAACGGCGCCGCAACATCCGGCAAGCCCGTCGTCGACGCACTCCCGCCTTTGTGGCTAGGTCTCGGCGACGGGCAGCAGCTCGTCTCCAGCAGCGGGCCCGGGTCCGCGCAGTCCCTCACCCGCCCACCACGCCTCCACCGCCACCGGTAAACCCATCGGCCAGGTTCGACTGGTTCGGTCAAGAACCGGAACTGGTCTCCGAGGCTGAATGGTCGGATTAAAGGTAGAGTATTCATTTTGTGCATGTGGGTGTATGCCGAATGTGTGCATGTAGGTCTATGTATGTGCGTGGTTGTGTACAGGTGTGTTTGTGACAATTTCTTTTTTTCTTTTCTTTCCCTAGATCGTGGTGACACGATTTTGTTCCCCACGGGGGGAGGCAATGTTATACATGTCAATACACACTCCAAACGTGGTGCCTTGTGTTGGTCCGGGGAAATAATAAGGATTGTCAACAGTCAGAAGATATGTTGTTGTTTGGACAAAACGAGAGCGAATAGTTCAAGATGGAGTGGACATGGTGCGGGAATCTACCTGCACCATGACCACATGGACGCAATCAGATGGTAGCATCATCGAAAACACGGAATATGGAGATAGCCGGGTTGTGGATTGGCTGCAGTGCTGCTTGGCATTTTCTCTTGCCAGGCCTGCCATCCGTTGTGTCCGAGAATCACGCCCCGTTCGCAGTCGTCACTTCGACCAGATGAGCCGTCACTAACCCTAGCCCTGACCCTAAACCTACTAACCCACTAACCCTAACCCCAGTACTAGCCCTAACACTAACCCCTAACCCAGCCCTGTACAGCTGTGTCAAGCGCACTCCTCACCTAGGCCGAGCTTGGTCGAGTTGGAGCAGAGCATACGCAGCGTGTTCCACCAATGCCAGGGGTCATCATCTCGACTAGCTGGGGGCTGATAGTGACTGGCCTGCGCACACAAGACCACATACATACATACATGTACGCATTACGGGCAAGAAAGGAAGAACTCAAATGACAGACGTGGGGTTGCTTCGTACGTTGGAGAGTTTGCGCGCGCACACACGCCCACACATACACCCACACATGCACACACACACACACACACACACACACACACACACACACACACACACACACACACACACACACACACACACACACACACACACACACACACACACACAATGCGCTCAGCTCACATACCGAGTCACCATCCACCAGGTTTTCGACGAAGGCTCGAGGATGGATGAGGGGAGTTTGGATCCAGAACTGCATTCAAACAAACACAAGATAAATCAAGTACAGTGTACAACGTGTGAACACAACAAGAAAAGAGTGCGCACGTCCACGCTACAACCGGCTATAAAATTGCCAGAGTAGGCAGTTTCGCTTGTGGCAGATCACTGCTATGCCTTTATACCCTTTATTGGTGGGAAACTCAGCTGGGCGAGAGTCAGTGGGAACATCTTACAACCAAGTGCACAGCAAGGGACTATCGAACACCATACAAGTACATGTACATACCGTATGTCCGCACCTTTAAAGCCATGGCGGTATATTCGATTACAAAGCCAGTCTCAGTTATAAAGCCATGGGCTTCATAAATGAAATGACATTTGAAGTATGTTTTGTAATAATGAAGGAATACGTACTGTGCTAACAAACTTACAGCCCAGCAGGAAGGGTGAACAAGTGGATTTAGATTGAAATTTCTGTGTGGACTTTGACTTTTATGGCATGGCGTAGTGGGTGCGTCATTTTGCATTTAAAATATCTAGGAAAGCAGCGGTGTTTCGAATATAAGGCCACGGCTTTAAAGGCGCTGACATACGGTACATGTGTAGGCATACATGTACATGCAGATGGGACATTGAAAAGCTGTCCGCGTTCCCAACAATGCCGGTGTTCGACACATAAAGCAATCTGTTCAGACACAGCAGTGCTCTGCATCTCTGCCACAAAGCGTTGATCAGTATGGTTGGTATGCTGAGCAGCCGGTGAATGCCAAAGAGCAATAGGCACATATGCTGAGCACCCACTGAATGCCAAAGAGCAATAGGCACACTAGAAGCGGCACTAGGGTAACTAGGGTATATCGTTTGCCTAAAACACCAAAAAAACTGGGCCGCTGACCTGTATCTGTGAGTTCTTCACCAGGAACGAGTTGATGACACGCGCCAGGTTGGCACAGTTGACGCTGCGCAGGGTGATCAGTACGGTCGGCTGGCACAGATGGATGGCGTAGTTGATCTCCTGCACCAGAGCCTAAACAGTACATGGTACACAGCAGGACAAACCAATCAAACACACAATCCAGCATTATGCATACTGCGGCAGATCCACAGCGCCTGTAAGATTCACCGTACATGGCACACTAGGTGGGAAGAAATCATCGCGTCCGTTCCCGAAGGGAACTCACGACGGCCGCTGACCCCGGTAAACCCACTGGCAGATGCACCGCCTAACAGTGGAGGCGAGGGGATACGTCTCACAACCACTGGCACAAGTGCCGAAAACCCCGTTACCCGTATCCATGTACCACCTTGCATATACGTAGCAACCATGGTCAGAGAAAATCAGCTGAGGTCGTCTCGGTTGGATAATGAGTCATCTGGGAAAGGTGTGGATATGTCTTCATTGTTAGCAGTTGCCCATGATAGCCGGCACTCTATTACTTACTGTTGTTCTCTGCCCCTATGTGGCATCCTTGCTTTATAAGATAAGAATCTTTCTCTGATTGTCAGTAGGGGTAAAAAGAAAAAAGAAGAAAAAAAGCATATCCTCAGCAACAGCGTACTAACCTTCTCCGAGCGCTTGCGCAGATGCTCGCATGGCGAATCCACGTCAATCCAGGGTGAGATTCGACCAACGACAATGCGACTCCACTCTGTCACAGCAAAACAGAGTAGAACAGGACATGTTGATACAGATGAGCAAGCGTGGCTGCAGGCATTCAACCAGTAATGTAATTATGTTCCACAAATCGCCCCTGCGGCTTAGACTCCGAATGCCGGCTGTGAATCGACAATCGCTACACCACTCGTTCAGCTACTTTCCATATACCGTATTTTCCAGAGTATAAGCCGCACTTTGAACACTCAAAATTCACCAAAAATGGGGCGTGGCTTGTACTCTGATGATCAAATCAACGGTTATACGGTAGATGTCTGTATTTCGTGGCAAAGGGGGGGGGGGGGGGGGGGTGCATTTTATACCCCAGTGCAGCTGATACTCTGGAACATATGGTAGTGAATTTTGGGCCCAAAAAGAGGTGCGACTGGAAAATGGCATCATGTACGTTGGAAACAACCGAGTTCCCCGGTTCGTACACAGGTACTCGTATCAGTGAGCAAATTGAGTCCGCTGTGCGGAAGTATGATGTGGATCCGGCCAAAATCTGTGAAGAAGATGCTGAAAATATGTGAAGAAGATGATTGATCCGCGTAAGAAAAGCTTTCAGAATGCCCGTAGAAGAGGCGTTGTGCTTACGATAACAACCAGTGGCAATGTTCCTGGAAAACGTCTATGGTTGCTGAAGGGTACCCGACAACCCGCCCGCTCAGGGCGCGTTCAGACTACCGTGAATCCCGTCAAACCGTGAATGGCGATAAACCGTGAAGGACATTCACACTACCGATAAACTAACGTTACCGTTACGTAAGTTTTGCAGCTCCCACCGCGGCACTGAGAAGGGATTGTCCCTTTTTCCCCAGCCTCAGCACTTTCTTTACTGCTGGAAAAGTTTTACTGCCGCAGCAGCCGCGGCGGTAACACTTTTACGCCGGTAACGTGCCAGTAACGTCCCGTGATCAAATTACCTTGGAAACTTTTAACTTTCCCAATCGGTCACTTTTTATCGGTAGTCTGAACGTCCCTGTTTTCGATGATGCTACCTTACTTTTGACACACAGAACATCTGCTATGATCCTTTGCGTGTGTGTGTGGGGGGGGGGGGGGGGGGGATTGCATACACAGCAAGGTGTTAAACACAGTTCAAACATCGTCAAGCAATGCTCACCGTTGCTAGGCAGCACAAAGTCGGAGCGTGTGAGTGCGTACGGGTAGTCAGCACCAGCTGCTGAGCTGCGTTGGAACCGAGGATGGAAAATGGGCGCCACAATGAAATCAAACCTGTGCACGACATCATGGAGATAAGAAAAAAGCACACGGTTCCTTCAATAATCATACCATGTGATACAGTCTATAGCACAGGCCTCGGACTTAGCACCAGAAGATATAGAGGTTAGGCAATTACATCACCATCAGTTGAGATGCTGTGGCGAAGTCGCGGACTCGCGGCACAGCGCTGCACTTGCACTAGCGACTCGTGCTGCATAAATAACATCCATAAGCGGGTCCGCTCGCTCACCCCATGAAATCATTCGGCTGGCCACAAGCCTTGGCCTCAGTCAGACCGTGCCGGCTCTGAGATCGTATCGTGGCTGCATCACCTGCCTCAGAAGGGTGCTTGCAGGTGGCTAACAGCACTCCCTTTATTGGAGCTGGGTTCACATCTCAGCACAGTGGGTTTCCATGACTCATTAGCTCTGCAATATGGCTGGCTGCTGGCAAGTACTAGTACCCCTGGCCTCTGTGCCTTTTGTTTCTACGACATGCCATTTACCGCGAGCCGTGCTACGCATTGTGCTACAGGGAGTTCCCCACGGCACAATGCCGAGTTGCGGTACATGATGGCGGATCTGCTCACCGAGGCGCAGCCGGATTTAGCAGTGGAACCGCTACATGCTTGCCCCATAACTGGGCAATGCTTCCTGGCGGCATCAACACACATTGCACCTAGAGAAGTGACCCACATACCAACATGCGGGTGCGTGGGTCGGGACACGGGCAGAGAACATGTTTCTCAGCATCCGAGTCGTTCACCCGGATGCAAGCAGCTACATGGAGAAGCCAATCGACCAAAACCGAAATCAAAAGCGCCAGCATGCAAAGTGCATTATCAACTTTTCACCTGTACATGAGACCTTGGCGCTCTCTTGTGTAACAAAACAGCACAGTGTACAATGCACAGGCGTACATGTACTCGTACGTATGCATGGGTACACGTACTCGTACGTATGCATGGGTACATGTAATAGATTGTGTAATTGCACGTATACGTGGGTACATGTACTAGTACTCGTACGTATACACGCGGGTACATGTAATAGTACTCGTACGTATACAAGCGTACATGACAATAGTGCCTGCATATCATGTCATGTACACTTGCACATGTAAGTGTACATACTCGGGTACATGTGCAAGTGTACAGCGTAGAGCCAAACTAGTTACTGTGGTTTCTCCTAGGAATATCAGCGGTTCAACTGCCAAGGCAACATAACCCCAAGAGTGAGCAGGTTAAATCATTATGCAGTGCTGCTCTGGCAAAAAAATTCAAGTTGGTAAAATTTTTACATTTTTATGTGCACTACAAAAATAATAATATTTAAAGGCATTCATCTTGTACTCAGTATATAGAGCTCATCATATCAACAAAACTAATACTCCTTATAGAGGTGCAGTGTAGTCATGTAATTCTATAATTATAATGAATGACTTGCAAAACTATGAACAACAAAAATGAGCGCAGAAAAGCACTAATTTTGTAAGTTCGAAGTGTCATTACCTACCCAATAGACGCGGCATCTGTTACCGCACAATTGAGGTCGGGGACTGCGTGCATATCGCGCCCCACGCTTATTGCTTTCCTCGGACTATGCGCCATAGTGATGCTATCCCAATGACCAGCCTATAATTACTTCAAACAAATAATTCAAGACAAAGTGAAAATTGGTTTCAATCAGCGATTCCCTGGTTTCACTCAATACAATACAAAAATGCATGGCGCGCGCGCCACTCTGTCCATCTCTATCTCTGGCACTCCAGCAACAAGCCACGTGCAGCGTCCGGCCGAGGTCTGTCTCGTTGTCCAGGAGACGACCAATCAGTGACGTTCCCGCAGAGTTTGAGCCCGCTCAATCGTAATTTTACTACTCTTTAAATAAATCTGAATATACTTTTATTGTAATATTACTAATAATATTAGCTAAGGCCTTCTTACAGGGTACCCTAAATGTGCCAATACAAGGTAACGGAAACGAGAAACAGATGTGCAAAGGCGAATGTCAGTAGGTAGAGAGTTCGATCTGAGCCTAGAATTAGAAAACTAAGAGTAAGAGAAAAAGACCATACCGTTTTGAAGCAGCGGGAAGAGCAAGGGCTGTAGAAACTTGAGAGCGTGTGCAGGACGATGCACTGCGCAACGAAAAACAACTAGAGAGTAGGGGGCTTGCTAGATCATGAACAAAAAGTCTGAGCTGATACCCTAGGCCTGTGGGACTGCCCTATTCAAAATTTAATAATAATAATAATAATACAACAGAAGCGTATAGCTCGCTGTACGCATTATAGTACGGTGCAGATAATGAAGTCTGCATAAAATGTATGGCGGTGTACTACAAATATCTACGCATTTCAGAAGTGTGTACGGTTTTGCCTCCCGTGCTCTTTCATCTGTACGATTTTCTTTCGTCAACGGCTTGTGGACACCCTGGAATAACAGCTTGTGCCGAAGTTGTGGATCCCGGAGTAGTATTGTACTACTCCCTGCCTATAACACCAAAGATCACAGTCTATAGATAGGTATCGAAAAGAGGGGCTCTCGAAGCCCCTACTAGCCCTAGATAGCTTCATAAGCTATGAATATGAATGAAGCTCGCAATAAGAGCCCAGCATTTCATTTGCTTCTATTCTCGTTCGAGTAGTCCTCGGTGGTGCTGAGTTACCACCCCAATTCTCTCTGCACACAAACCAAAAACTACATGTATACTTATTTAATACTGGCCTTAGGGTATAAATGGGTGGTGGCACACCAATTATTTGAATCCTGAGAATTATATACTATGATTCGTATGATTGGTATGAAAGTAGGACATGATTCAAGACACTTTCCAAAGTGGGCTGAAAAAATCGACCACACATGCACATGGCAAATGTGGGTATTTGATTTTGCGCACGTGTCTGCGTAGTTAGCTGCATACAGCTAGTACAGCACGTGCACGTAGATTCCACGGGCACAGCTAGCTAGCTCCATACTCCATATGCCATAGCTACCTAGCATTGCAGTGGCACGTGGCACACAATCATTATTATCTCATTGCCTAGTTTTTGTTTCAAATGTTGTTTTGTCGTCGAGAAGCACATGTGCAGTCACTGCAGTTTCTTGTGGCAAGCGAAGACTATTCGATCTGGATAATGTTGTTACTTATTTTGTTGACATACTTCCATCTTCATCGCATCTAACGCCGATATATGTATGCAGGCAGAGTGATCAAGTGAAGGTGACCATTGGAACAAGCCTGCTGAGATACTTCCATCGCGCAGCAACCCGAGGGTTTCGCTATGGTTGCTTGAGCTACAACCGGTTGGTAGTGTCAATCTTGCCTGATGTTTTTGCTCGGTTGTGTTGGTGAGGTGGTATCTCGGGTCGGTGGGGCATGGAGAGCACCGTTGCTTATCCCATGTAGCCGCGTGGCGAAATCTACTTCAAGCGGAGCTCAGAGGCCCACAGTTGCCTTTCTCCGCTCAGCTTCTCAAGGTAGAATGGATTTTTAGTTGCTCTGATGTCTTTTGACTTTCACTGATTTATTCCATTTCGTTCACTGGTATTGCCCCCAGCTAACTCACGATTCTTCAGTACCAGCACGTCTAAGAAATCATCCGATATGTCGTGGAGTCATCGCCCAAGCCTTGGTTGTGCGGGTAAGAGAGTGGAACGACTGACTACTAGTATGCGCAGATTGTCTTGACTGACCTTGATGATAGCACTAACTCAGTATCTGCTTGCAGCCTCGTACACCATCCACATACGTGCTCATATTGTTCGTATTGATCTACCCTTCTAAATATCGCGCTGGGGATGTTGTTGATCTTTATAATGTGCTTGAAAGAAACAAAAGAAGATTAAATGAATGGATGCTGAATATCAGTTGAGCACAATGGTGTATGGAAACGTACTTGGGCCTTCAATTTGTGTACACAACCACTGTACGATGTCTGGTGTTGGTATCGGTGCATTGGGATGTGTCGTAGGAATGTCGCATGAACAAATTAACAATGTGAGGCTGTATTGCTGGTGTAACCGTGTGCTGCTGTTACTCGTTGATGTCAGCCGTACAACGGCAAGATCGAAGGGGTGAAAGCTAGCTAGATTCACATCGACAAGAGTACATGAAAACCAGAGTGTGCAGCTCGGATGGGTGGCTGTCACGGCGGAATTCCGTGATTACATCATTTTAGTGATGTAGTGCGTACAGGCAGGATTCAAGCAGGTCTCTTTCTGCACAACTGCAGTTCAGTTGTACGCACTACGCCATTTCCCGCCTCAGATCTGCGCCAAATATGATGTAATCACGGAATTCCGCCGTGACAGGCACCCATAGCAGAAAAGGCCCCAAGCTGCACACTCTGGTTTTCATGTACTCTTGACATCGATCATACAATAGTGCAGACAATGAACTGGATAGAGTACAGCAAGAGCACTAGGAGAGTAGGAAATCTGTCTTGCATATATTAATGCCCCGCCGGGCGCTCATGGTTTATGCAGGCTGCTGTCCGTTGATTTGGTAGCAAATTGCCGGTGTGAGAATGACACTGGGTCGTTCCTTCTATCCGCTTCTAGCGGTACAGTACACAAGTGCTGACGTGTGCTGTGTGTGTGTGCATGTTACAGATGTCACCGAGTGGCAGAAGCATTTCCCGGCAGCGGCTGGCAAACGCCAGTCCCCCATTGACCTGACCAAGGGAGAATACAACGAGGAACTTGCCGGCAAGGCACTGCAGATCTCCTACAAGGAGGCAAGGGAATGCACACTCGTCAACAACGGTCACTCCGTTCAGGTCAACTTCAAGCCTTCTATCGGAGGTAGGTTGTTTTTTCTTTGCTTAGACCTTTTTTTAGTATAGCTATATATGTGTGTGTGTGTTCTATAGAGCTATATCGGTATGCGCATCGTGATTTCCATGTGAACTGAGTACTTGTGAGGCTGTGTGTTCTAAGCAGTGATCTGTGTGTGTGTCTGTGCGTGTGTGCGTGCGTGTATGTGTGTGTGTGTGTGTTTGTGCATGTGTGCATGCGTGTGCGCCTGTGTGTGTGTGTGTGTGTGTGTGTGTCTGGCATTGCTATATGACGGTGTAGGTTTAACCGGCGGTCCGGTGACGGACAATTTTGAGATTGCCCAGTACCACTTCCACTGGGGTGCTGGTGACGACAAGGGTTCAGAGCACACCGTGGACGGAAAGTACTATCCCAATGAGGTAAGAATACCGTATTTCCCCGAATATAAGTCGCACCTTTTTACACAAAAATTCAAGGGTGAGAAAAGGGGGTGCGACTTACAATCGAGCATGACTTACTACTGAAGTGATCATGTCGAAACAATATTGCTGAAACCTGAAAATGGAGGTGCGACTTATAATCGAGTGTGACTTATAATCGGGGAAATACAGTACACGTTTGTATCAACATAGGAAACCCTGTGTACATAAAGTATTGCATCATAAAAAATGACATGAACTTGAATTTCCTCTAGGACTGCGCTGCATGTGAAAACGGTACACTCTTTGATAGTTGCAGACTCGTGTCGGAAGTGATGGGCGAAGGCAGACACACGCGCTGCGCTGTGTTGATGCGTTGATGCATTGAACATTTCACACCGTCCCCAACCAGTGTTCCGTGTTCTGAGGCTGCGTGCTGTTCTTGTTATCGACTTCACTCTTCACAGCTTCATCTTGTCCACTGGAATACCAGCAAGTTCTCGTCTGTGTCGGAGGCCATCAGCGAGCCCAATGGACTCACGGTGCTTGGAATCTTCCTTGAGGTAGTGTAGTGTACAATGCCTGGTGTTATGCCTTGTGTAATGTTTGAAGCAGGTTGTATTATTCTGTGTAAGATTTTGAGTCTTTTTTGACATTGAGTTTGTCTAGTAATATTATGAATTTCAAAGGGGAATGTTGTGTAGAATGGAACATCCCTAAGTGGACACCTCAACAAAGCGGACTTCACAGGACATACCGGTATTCATCCAGACTCAAATATTCCCAATCAAGTCGTCATGAATTGCACAATCAGGACCACTTCTTATACAGGACACATACTGAAGTACATGTATGTGTGGTCGCTGCTGGGTTGTCCATCTGTGAGAGGGTTCACTGTGGCAGTGTGGGTACCTTCACGACACTGAACAACATGCTGTTAGGGTGAGTGTCCATGAACGGGCCCTCTCCGTCGTCTTCGAGGTGGTGTCTTGCAACACACGTTGGAGGATAACGCCTGTTGGGAAAATAGCAATCATTGTATTGTGTTGTCTGCCACTGTGTACTCGTCCAGGCTGGCGAGGAGAATGTTGAGCTGAAGAAGATCACCGACCGCTTTGACAAAGTCAAGCACTGCGTAAGTGCATGCATCCTACTTTGGCCTCTTCTGTTCTCAATGGGGAGTCCAGCCTGTGTTGGGCAACCAGCCAATGGTGCAAACAACCATCCGGTTTTCATATGCAGCTACGTGTAGGTGGTCTTTGAACACAGATTAGAATGTGCGGTCTGGAGCCAGCCTGAGGTGAGCGCTCTCTCCAGACAGGTGGTCTCTTCAGACAGGTGGTCTCTTCAGACAAGTGGTCTCTTCAGACAGGTGGTTGCTGACTGTACAAGTGCTGTAGAAGTGCACCATGCCAGTATAATATTATCATGATAGTATCAGGCAAGACGTTGTTTCTACTCTACGCTTGCTGCAGCTATGATATGAGCTTCATACCCTGTGTCCTACTTCAGTGAGTAATGTACTGCTTGTGCCGTTTGCTGTGTTTTGACTCCGTACTCACAGAGCCAGGAAATTCCTATTGAAGATCCCATTTGCCTCAAGGGTCTTCTGCCAGAAGGTACGCCTGCAGCAGTGTTGTGCTCAGATCTGTCCACTGTTTGCGTAGGAAACCCTGTTGCATGCTTTGTACTCATGCATCTCCAGGTAGCTGTCATGGGGTGTCATGTGAAGTGCTTGTGAGTCGTGACAGGGGGCTGCAATGTGTGGTGTACCAGAATATTTTCGTAACCCCTGCGTTCTCTTGTGTTATTCTATTCCTGAAGACACCAAGTCTTTCTGGTCCTACGATGGCTCGTTGACCACCCCACCATGCTACGAGAGTGTCAACTGGATTGTGTTCCGCAAGCCCATCACTGTCTCAAAGGAGCAGGTAAAGGATGCGTTCAGTCTTAATAATGTGGATACATGTATGCATGTACCCTGGTGGGAAGTGAAATCCAACCCCTGAATAGAGCAGAGCCATGCAACAATCACTGTGCCGCCCAGTGTTCATAGTGCCAGGGGTAACATGGGTTATGGTCATGAGGTTGGATTTCATTTTCCACCGCCGTACTGCTTCTGAAGACATCCCTGTGCATACACATACCATATTGATGAGGTTGGATTGCATTTCTCATTGCGTTCAGTCTACGTTTAGCCAAAGAAGCCGAGTTACTGTATAATGTTACATACTGCTGCTAAAGGTGCCCATATTCATGCATACCGTATTCAGTCTTTTTTTTGCCAAAGGAGCCGAGTTACTGCATAATGTTATAGCATTAGATGGGAGGGTTTGATCTGCGTTGTCTTTATTGTGCTCTCTTCAAAGTCTGTGATTGCTCGTGTCTGTCCATTGTCGCTTTGTTTCCATGCTGAAATTGTAGCTGGCAGCGTTCAGAAGCCTCAACGAGGCTAAGGAGGGCAGCGACCCGGAGCAGCATCAGGCGCTTGTTGACAACTACCGGCCAGTGTGCGAGCTGAACGACCGCAAGCTGTCCACGACCTTCGAGGAGTGAGCACGCCTCGCGTCGGTATGTTCTCCTGACCCAACAGCTTTTACAGTCGTGTTGATTGCAAGGCCGGATCCATGTCACCATAATAGCAAGAATACTCTAATTTCAGAAATTTTCGGTGCTCAATATTTTCGGTATTAGGACAACAGGCCAGGCTTAGGTGAACAGAAATTTTCGGTACAGAGAAGCAGTTCCCTATTGGATTACGTGTGTTTGTGTTTGTTCGGTGTATTGAAATTTTAGGTATGAAGCAGACGCACCGAAAGTACCGAAAATTTGTGAAATTACAGTAGTCGGCCGGAGAGGAGACCCGGGGGGGGGGGGGGGGGGGGGGGGGTACTACTGTAAGCCTACAAATTAACTTTCAGCGCTTATAGATTCGGCCTTCCAGGCCTACAACACATTTTCAGCCACATTAAAATGTCGGCCTGCATTACTACTTCCTGCATACCCTGTCACGCTGAACAATGCAAAACAAAATTTCGGGGCAAAAATGCCCAGGCCGAAAATAGGCGAAAATAAATACGCGCCGAATATTTGTTGACTTATAGTATGTCTATTGAATCTGATAGTCCACCAATACCTGTACAGTCCACCAATACCTGTACAGTCCACCAATACCTGTACAGTCCACCAATACCTGTACAGTCCACCAATACCTGTATAGTCCACCAATACCTGTACAGTCCACCAATACATGTACAGTCCACCAATACCTGTACAGTCCACCGATACCTGTACAGTCCACCAATACCTGTACAGTCCACCAATACCTGTACAGTCCACCAATACCTGTACAGTCCACCAATACCTGTACAGTCCACCAATACCTGTACAGTCCACCAATACCTGTACAGTCCACCAATACCTGTACAGTCCACCAATACATGTACAGTCCACCAATACCTGTACAGTCCACCAATACATGTACAGTCCACCAATACCTGTACAGTCCACCAATACCTGTACAGTCCACCAATACCTGTACAGTCCACCAATACCTGTACAGTCCACCAATACATGTACAGTGGAACTCTCATAAGACGCACCCCATGGGCAGAAGGAAAGTGTACTTGGTATCCTCCGAGGTACTTCTAACCTCAACATAGTACTTCAGTATGGATGGCTATGCCTCTGCTCTAGACAATGCCTGTAGCAAGCAAGAGTGTGTCTGATCAGAGCACAGTCAACGTCGTGACCAACAAGTCACGGCCTAGGGTATAAGAAGTTTTAAGAACAACTCGCGAATAACTGCACTACAGTCGGTTGGGGTTGGGGACACCACTCTATGTGCCCTCCTCGCTCCTCTCTGTGTGTCTGTAGCCTGTCGTGAGCTCGCTGTGAAACGAATTCCAATCTGTGTAAAACAGCGCTCACTTCTGGCCGCATCACTCTTACACAGTCTTTTCTGTTCGAATACTCGCCTTCTGCCTGCAGGCCACTCTCTCTCTCTACTCCGTGTCTGGGTTCAAGGTTGCAGCTGGCTTCTAGGTGTCCTAGGTTTTCAAAGTTAGCTAAAACGTTCTCCTCTCAGGACCGATCTAGTGCGTTTGCAAGCTCTACACCTACCTATCTCAAAAGTAAAACGATCTGCGGCCGAGTTGCAGTTCATTCCCTTAGATATCCGCTGCTACATATGCGTGCTTTCTGGCTGATTCCTAAGTAGGTAGAACAATTGCAAACGTCTCTCCACATATCAGATTTCCTCCTGGATTCAAACAGTTGTATTTATTTTTACAAGAATATTTGCATCTTTTATTACACTCTAGTCATAGGTGAGTGATTGTAGGTCTCATAGATCGAACAATTTCTACAACTTTAATACAAGATTATTACATTCAAGTGCCACTAGAAAACGTTTCCCAGAAAAGTCAGGGATCATACAATGTATAGCGGTACATGAGTAACACCATCATGTATTGTGAGTGTCTGTTGGAGGGGGTATACTTCAGTACTCCCAGGTGTTGCACAGGGAGTGCTAAAAAGCCAGTTTTAGTACTCCCAGGTGTTGCATGTGTCTGCTTTGGTCAACCACTTGCACTGCTGTAAGGAGTTTACGAAAATAGCATTGGCATGTAGGCAGTGTTTACAATAGGAAGCAACCTGTAATGTAGAAGTCACCGAGCATGTGACCTATTCAACATTATGTTTAGGTGCAAAGACTATAGTACAGTGGATACCTCTTGGCTAAAGACACCAGTCTCCATACTCAACACACATTTCCCTCTGCACTCGACACACTTTTAAATTGTTCGCTCGCCAAGTATAGTTTAGTTGTATATTTTCGGGGCGGCCTGCCACGCATCACGGATCATCCGCTGCCAGGACAGAATTGGGAGCCAGAACACGTAAAACGGGGGAAGTCATTGAAACGAATTTCAGGAGATCTGAAATGATTGGCATTATATTACTATGCTCATCCATGTCCTTTTATTTCAAAAACACTGCGTGAACATTCAACTACTTCATAGAGTTCATGAATACGAACCCAAAAAGTTGAATATGCAATGTACAGTGTACTGCCAAAGCACAAGCTGCAGGACCCAGGTCCGTGGCCACTTTACGAATAATCGGAAAATGCAGTGCATGTTCCAAAGCGAGGGTGCACGCACCAGCAGCTTTGGTGTCACCATGTGCACATTGTAACACGACTTGTGATTGCTAACATAATCATTTTTTTAAAATATAGCCTAACAAGTACGTCAGTAGTGGCGAGAGCAAACCGGAAATACGCCAACGTTAGCAGAATTCAAGGAAAAGTAGGTCAAAGGGGGGGGGGGGGGAAACTGGACACAATGTCACTTCTTATTGAATCAGACACCGCAATCTCAACTCGCAGCCGTTTAAGGCCGAATGACGAAACGTGCAAACGAGTGATATAGCTATTACACAAAGACCAAGGGATGGTGACTTCACAACACAGTTCAGTTCCTCAGGTGATCGGCTTTCACAGGCGGCGCAATGACAACGCATCGCCGTAGCTTGCCAATGACGTCAATCTTGAGCTCGAGGCCCTCTTCGGAAAGGAATGGCGGGACGAATGCAAACGCAAGGCCATGACCAACTTGGTATCCGTAACAGCCGGAGGAAACATGACCGACGACCTATACAAAAGCACCCGCAACACATTCAAGTCCAGAACGCAGTTCAGCACCAGAAATCACAGGAAACAAATAAATTCTGTGTATCGCGATGGCTGAGGCTTCCTTGTGAGCTGCATGCTTCGTACAGAATTGGTCGTGTGAAGCCGGTGCCAATAGGGCTTCTTCACACTATTACAAGTACAAATCAGCCTATTAAAAGTCACCGCACCTTTATAGGGCTTGAAAGTGAAGACGTCAAAAACGGCCAGGGAGTAGTAAGTTGACATCAGATTTCTAATTTGGATCCACTAAGGTGTGACTTTGGCTACATCACCTTGCTGTGAGTAAGACGGCTTGAAATGTGCTTGGATCCATACAAAAACTGGATCCAGTTGATCCAGTTTTTGAATTTTTGAAATTGTTGCTATGCTGTGACGTAGCACTTTCAAGCCCTATAGAAGTTTCTAAGACAACTAACTATTGGTACAAGGATCTGGCGGGAAGCCCGAAAAGCTGCCCAAGCCTTTCAGGCAGTGTGCTGACTCTTGTGCAAGACTACTGTCCTGCAGCATGTATCGTACTTTTCACCAGGCAGTCGAACAAACGTTGTATGGCTCTCGGCTTTCACATATTCACTTGCGTAATACTGCACGTTGCCCGTATGTTGCATGTGAAACGTACTTGAAGTAGTCTGAATGCAGGCTTCGGACAGGTCTGATGGACTTCTGCACTGAACTAGCGCTGCACGTGGTGCGAAGACTCGTGTGACGCCGAAACGGAAACACGAAGCACAGTAGCTGCCTTGAAGTCGGCCAGGGAAGTGCTGGTGTGCGCATGGTGTCATGCATCTTCTGGTAAACTGCAGCTAGCTATTCTCCGTATTTCCAGAAGCAATAGCCTGATCTACTTTTTCTTCAATCAACCCCTACATGAAAAGTGTTGTGCTCGCTGAAATCCGACCCAGAGTGCAAATTTGCCACCCTCAACTTGCACGGCCCTGGATGCCCTGGAAGTGGTACGAATGCTTCTGGACGTACACATGTACACGGACAGTGATGTAATCCTGTCCGCACAGGATACCGCGATTCTGCGGACGCGCAATTTTCCACGCTATTGGCTTTCATCCACGTTTTCGAAAAAAAAAATGTTTTCATAAAACCCGCACGTTATCTAACTTCTATGGGAATGCCCAAGAACATACCTCATGATGTTGAAACTGTACTACAAAGCCGAACCCGGAACCCGCGCATGGCTTTGTACGACAATGTTATACTTGCATGAAACTGTACGCTGAAGTTGTACCAATGACAGATAACGTGTGCATAGTGACCGCATTATACAACACAATCCTGCATATTCGCCGCATAACGGCCTGTTTTCGCCCGCAGGGTTTAATATGCGCATAATTTTAGGATTTTGTCCGCGTTATTCTGTGGGGACAGGTAATCGGAACTAGACCGCGAGGGCGTCAGTTTTGCACTTTGGGCCGGATTTCAGTGATTTCAGTGATTTCAGTGAGCGCAACTGTACATGTATGCCTACCTTGGTCCTGCATTCAAGAAATCTCATCAATGTAGGCAAAGTCGGCCATTGTTTCAATGCAATCTTTTCATGCTCTTAAAAGAATCAAAGAATCAAAGAATCCTTCATAAAAAAAGCAAAAATAATATAGACACATATAGAGGACGGGCAGGTTTCTGTTCCGTAACTTCGGGTTCCACGACGGAGAGATCGTCAGAAATCCGATCAGATCTGATCATCACTCTATCGTCAAACTCACAGTTACAAATAGAACTGCAGTTCTCTGGTGCATGGCTATGCTCCGTGTATTTCTACACATTGAGCACTGTAAGGCTGGTGGACTGCACCGTCGTGGTACGGTCTACTCTCGATTAGTGAAACACCCAATCTTGGAGACACAAATGCGTGACTTACATGTATCACCGAAACGAGTGCGTGACTTACATAAATATACTGTATACACATACAAAAGTACACGTCGCCCGGATTACAAAAGTGCTCGACATATTGCGAGTGCATGACTTAAACGTGTGTGACTTATTGCTAGTAGACTAGAATAAGTTACAGAGAGCACCGTGTGTTGTATACATATGCTGCATGCTGAGTCATAATTATGATGTGTGCTTGATCTACATCTGTGTGTGTGTGTGCATGCGATGATTCTACATAGAGCATGCGCACTCTTGGTGTCGTTCTCTTTTGCTTCCGGTCTAACTAATCATGTAAGGAAATCGGAGTGTCTTACTGTGCCTGGTGTTTGAGAGACCATGCATGCCGAGTGTGAATAGAGCTAGAGTCCCGAGGACATAACACCGTGCCAATGTTAGCTATCACTGTCACCTACCTTGCCGTCGCAATACACTGCATCCATGCCGTCCGGGTCTGTTTTCCCGTCATCTTCCAGCACCTTCAGCATCACCAGCTTCTCTTTGCTGCCTGCGCGAAGTTCGTGCTCCAGTGCCGCCATGCCAATGCACGCTTGCGCGTCCGGCTGAAGCAAGTGTAGACCAGATACGGATCATGTATACTAATAATGTTATTCAGTGGTAACGGTGGACAGGCTAACAAGTAACAGCACACTGGGCCATGAATCGCGTACAAACTGTACTGTGAAAGCCAGGTGTAGCCATACCATGCTGGCTGTGCCGAGCACTGGTCTGCCTATACGGGTTCAAAAAATGGGTACTGCATGAACGCATGAATGCATGTTTGCATGAATGCAGTTAAAAATAATAATCATAGTACATGTACATACAACCAGTAGTATAGCTGACCATTTCATTAATGATTCATTGGTAATTCCTGCCCCGCAGTGCTTCTATGCATGTGGACTCCACAGTAGCATAAGCACTTGCTACACTACATGTATAGAGGTTACGCGATTATAATCATTAGTTGAGTCGGAATGTGATTACATCATCAGTTGAGAATGTGATCACATCATCAGTTGAGATGCCTTGGCAAAGCCGCAGCACAGTGATGCACTGGCTCAACTTGCGGCGAAACCATGGAAACCGCCAACTCACCAACATGAAATCATTCGCATAACCTCGAAGTTATGCGAACGGTTCAGTTCAAGGAGTGAGGCAGCAGCTTTTCCTAATGGGCACTAAGTGATAAGTACACAGCGTGAGTCAGTGGATTTTCTCATGGGCGTTATCAAGAGTACATAACCCCAAGAGTGTGCAACTGCCTGCACAACCTCTATGCAGTGCTGCGACGGCAGAAGTAAAGAATATCTCATGAGTACGAGGGTGATACCGGCGAATATCAATCCCGACTGCGAAGCAGAAGGGATTGATATGAGGGTACGGTATCACCCGAGCTACGAGGGTGATATTCTACTTATCACATATGACCCTACGAACCTAACACGTACGACCGTCATATCCTGATTATCACATGCTACATGTGTACATCGAGTCCATAAACATAAACATGATACTACAATTGTAGTACTACCCACTACTGTACATGTAGTAGATTTGACCCTGTGAACTGAATGGGACATCACATTATGTGGAGACCCTCTCCGATGCCACACCCATTCACCCCCGTCTGACACATCATTCGCGGGACAGAAATATTCAAAGCTTCGAATTGTTTTAGTTGAAGTCTAAGCAGAAGTGAAAGGACATCAATGTAAAAGAGTCCCAGGAAATAGAGATAGAAGAGAAGATGATGAAAATGAACTGTATCTGAGAATTAGCGCTGCTCACAGGCTTTGACATCATGAACGTGGATGTGAACAGCGCCTGCGAAGTTTCCGGAGAAGATGAACTTTGCGCTGTTCTCCGAACTGACACACGATGAGGCTGGCGAGGCTGGTGGTACTTGTGGCCTTTCCAAGGCTTCCAATTCAGCCGGAGTTGACTCCTGCAGAGCTTTATCAACCTCCGCATTGAGCAGGCGAGCTGTAGCAATCTTATCTTGCTCGCTAGGCTGCAAGTAAGCTGTTAGGCACTTGTATTTCTGAACCCCTGAGACACTGTGATATGTGATGACGAACCAGACAAGGTAGGTGAGTTGCTTGGGGTTGTTTTTCCAGTCTTAGTCCGGTATACCCTTTCCTTGGTTATGTACATACAATTATCCCTTCACTGTGCATAGTTCGAAGCTCCCCCCCCCCCCCCACACACACACACAATGGTTGCCTCTTTGCTTTGTCATACCACAACCATTCAACGCGGTGAACCCCTCGATAGGCGATTTGCCTTTGAGTCATCCTAATAAAGTTATTATTACCATAATGTTACGCTTGAGGTCTTGTAGCTGGCGGTGAATAGCACTGCGGAATTGCAGCAAACTGTTCTTGGAGTACGAAAGCTTGTTGATCTGCCTAATTTCCACATACGCATGCTTTAGGATTGAGGCAAGGTTGGTAGCCGAGATGGTTTTCAGATCACATTTTTTCTTATAGACTGTACACCAAACATCCGAGACACGTTGGTGGCTCGCTTCGTGTTGGTTGAAACACGGCTTTCTCGGATTCTGTCGATCTCATCCTCCGACACTTGCACAAATCGTTGAGACGTTTCTTCTACAATACTTGGCTCGGATGTTACACGTTTTTCCGTGGTGGTCTTCTCCAGTACTTCGCCATTCGACAAAGTTGCAGTTGCGGTTGATGATAAAGAAAAATCAGACACTTCGGCTAGTTCGCTGGGTGATAAAAAATTGATTATCACTCCCCCCTCACGTGACCGCGGACTCCTGCATATACACTCACACAATAACCACACAACTGTTTGGGGATAGCGCGCTTATTGTATTATGCCAAACTTGACACGCTGAGTCCAGCTTGACTCAGCTGAGTCCCTAACTGCAATTTACTGCTCTAACATGAAGCCGTGCCTGGAAGAAGGGAAAGAGCGAAAAAAGAAAAGAAAAAATTCTGGCCTTCTGCAAGCAATAGCAAGTAATGAGTGACGGCTGTGTAAAGTCGCACAACCATGCAGTCGACCGGATGATGGTGAGTGTCCCGCACACATCTTGCTCTGCTGCTCCACCTGCGCATACCTGATACGGTGGTGCGCTTACGGGCGGGCTGCCTGGGCCCCAGATGCCTCCTTGATGCGCCACGGAGTGCCGTCGAAGCACCTGTATCACTTCGGTGATCCAAATGCGAATGCAGCCTTGCCGGTCGCCCGCCGGCCTGCCGCCTACGCGACCAGCCTGAGACTGGCCCTGCCTCATTTGGCGCTTCTAAACGCTGCGATCCGTTAGACAGCTCACTGGGCTGCCAAATACGTGACTGGCTTGAGGACAGTTCCATACTGGGCAGGGCGCCCAGCTCAGGTCGCACGCCGTAGCGGCGTGAGCTGGGCGCGGTGAGGGTTGGTGATAACTACAGTTTCCTCCTTCCTCCTCCGGAAACTTCCATTTATCACTCCCCCCTCACGTGACCGCGGACTCCTGCATATACACTCACACAATAACCACACAACTGTTTGGGGATAGCGCGCTTATTGTATTATGCCAAACTTGACACGCTGAGTCCAGCTTGACTCAGCTGAGTCCCTAACTGCAATTTACTGCTCTAACATGAAGCCGTGCCTCCCAAAAATAATGGGGGTGGCCTCGCCGCACGCTATCCCCTATTCTTGGTCCCGTCGATCTCTATGCTGTTCGCTGTAGACCTGTTATGGCATGCCTGATTCGGTATACAGTGAAACCAGTATCTAAAGACCACTGTGACCAGCGACCAGTCTGGTACTACCGACCACTTCGCCGGGCACGGACGGTCTCACATTCATAATGGTTGTGCGGTGCAAGCCTGCAGCCAAGGACCACCTGCCACTAAGGACCGCTTTCTCTGGCTTAAAGGGGTGGTCGTTAGCCACAGGCTTAACCGCACATGTATCTCTTGCGGGTCAACCTGACCACCTTCCGGCGGCCTGGAGCTGCCGTCCGGGCACCTTCCTGGCCGCCAGATCCTGTGTCAGCTTGAGGGCGTCTACCAAGGGCATTGCCATGAAGGACTGCTAGGCTTTCCCCTGGTTGGTAGCTCCTGCTGGTGCTGGGCACTACTGAATACGCTGACGACTTGTCAGCTTCCGCGGGTAGTGTTCGCACGGGGGGGGGGGGGGGATACCTGGGCGCCCCAAGCCGGGCAGACAACAGCCGAAGGGCTGTCGTGTTGGATACAAGTGTGACTAGCTACCCGCCTGGTACTATGGACACCTTCGCCGGGCACGGACGGTCTCACATTCATAGTTTGCGGTGCAAGCCTCCAACTAAGGACCACCTGCCCCTCAAGACCGCTTTCTCTGGCCCCAAGGGGTGGCCGCTTAGTCAAAGGCTCCACCGCACATGCATCTCTTGCGGGTCAACCCTCACCACCTTCCGGTGACCTAGAGCTGCCGTCCAGGCCCCTTCCTGGTGGCCAGATCCTGTGTCAGCTTGAGGGGGTCTACCAAGGGAATTGCCATGAAGGACTGCTAGGCTTTCCCCTGATTGGTAGGTCCTGCTGGTGCTGGGCACTACTGAATACGCCGTCACAACTTTTCCGCTTCCACGGGTGGTGTTCGCACGAGGGGGATGCCTGGGTGCCCCCCGCAGAGCCGACAACAGAGCCAAAGGGTTGGCGCGTTGTATACAATTATTAGTTTCTCAGTTATTCTTGTATTTTGCCTCTTTAATAGGTCGATGACGGCTTCCCGCCCGCCGATCGTCCAAAAAAAAATATGGGGTGAGGCCCCTATCCTGCAACAGGCAATAAATGTGGCCGGGAGTATGCGCTAAGGGCCAGTCAGGACCTGCTGGGTGCCCGAGCTACGGTGCTAACAAGCAAATGCGAACAAGCAAGCTCGAAAGGAGATCTTCGGTTGCACTCCCCATCTCAGCTGCAAACAAACCACGCTCCGAGGGAGAGCTGCCCCTGCATTTTGCAAGCCTAGCTGTAAATATACAAAGCTCCAAGGGGAAATGCCCCTGCATTTTGCAAACATAGCTGTACACATCCAATGCTCCCAGGGGAGCTGCCCCTGCATTTTGCAAACATAGCTGTAAACTTCCAAGGCTCCAAGGGGAGCTGCCCCTGCATTTTGCAAGCATAGCTATAAACATCCAAAGCTCAGGGGAGCTACCCCTGCGTTTTGCAAACCTAGCTGTAAACCAACAAAGCTCAAAGGGAAGCTGTCCCTGCATTTTGCACACATAGTTGTAAGCATCCAAGGCTCCAAGGGGGGCTGACCCTGCATTTGCAAACATAGCTGTAAACATCCAAAGCTCCCAGGGGAGCTGCCCCTGCATTTTGCGACCACACCTGTAAACATGCAACTTCAAAAGCTCCCAGGGGAGCTGCCCCTGCAGTTTGCAAGCATAGCTGTAAACATCCAAAGCTCCAAAGGGGAGCTACCCCTGCGTTTTGCAAACCTAGCAGTAAACCTACGAAGCTCAAAGGGGAGCTGCCCCTGCATTTTGCAAACATAGTTGTAAACGTAGAACTAGAAGGCTCCAAGGGGAGCTGCCCCTGTATTTGCAAATATAGCTGTAAACATCCAAAGTTCCAAGGGGAGCTGCCCCTGCATTTGGCAAACCTAGCTGTAAACCTACAACGCTCTGAGGGGAGCTACCCCTGCATTTGCAAACCTGGCTGCAAACATCCAAGCCCCAAGGGGAACTGCCCCTGCATTTAGCCAACATAGTGGTAAACATCCAAAGTTTCAAGGAGTGCTGCCCCTGCATTTTGTCCGCACAGCTGTAAACTAGTTTTAAAAGCTCCAAGGGGAGCTGCCCCTGCATTTTGCAAACATAGCTGTAAACATCCAAAGCTCCAAGGGGAGCTGTCCCTGCATTTTGTCGCGTAGCTGTCAACTAGCTAAAGCTCCAAGGAGAGCTACCCCTGCATTTTGCAAACGTGGCCGTAAACATACCCAGCTCCAAGCCCTTTTTTTTTTGTTTCTTCCTCGCAAACATAGCTGTAAACATACCACGCACTAAGGGGAGCTGCCCCTGCTTTCTGCAAGCATCGCTGTAAACGATTACATACAAGGCTCGGAGGGGAGTTGCCCCTGCTTTTTGCAAACATAACTGTACCAGGCCCCAAGGGGAGCTGCCCCTGAATCTTGCAAACATAGCTGTGAACATACAAAGCTCAAAGGGGAGCGGCCCCTGCGTTTTGCAAACATAGCCGCAGCGCCGGGCATAACGCCACCCAGGCGAGGCGCGCTGCCCCTGCCTTGACCAATGCCGCCGCAAACAACACGCGCAAAGGGGCGCTGCCCCTGCATTTGCTCGCATAGCCGCCGTATCAGACCGCCGGGTCAGCCGCCATATCAGACCGCTGGGTCAGCCGCCATATCAGACCGCTGGGTCAGCCGCCGCCATATCAGACCGCTGGGTCAGCCGCCATATCAGACCGCCGGGTCAGTTGCCATATCGGACCGCTGGGCCAACTGCCATGTCGGGCCGCCGGGTCAACCGCCGCATGGGCTAGGGGCGCTGCCCCTGCCTCTGCCGCCGCCACAAACAGAGCTCAAAAGGGAACCACCCCCGCATTTGCTCGCAACGCCGCCGTATCAGGCCGCCGGGTATTCCGCCGCATGGGCGATTACGTAGGGGAATTGCCCCTGCCTCCGCTAGTACAACTGAATAAGCAGCATGGGCCAATCGCCCTGCCCGCCGGGTGCGCATAATGTGTGAGTGTGTGTGTGTAACGCACATACGCGTGTCTGCAATATGCCCTGCGCGGTCGTGACGGATTAATCCGTCGCACCTCGGGTAAAGTGTTAATTACTGAAAGTAAAACAAGGTCGCCAGCCCGCCAACACCGGCACGTACTGCCGGCTCGCCGTGGTATCTAAACAACAATGGCAACAGCGACGACAGCCGCAAGGAAAAAGATAACAGCTTGCCATGTCCAAACAAAGCCCCAAAACAGCAAAGTAGACCCCACATGCTGAGACTTGGTGTAATGCCGCCTAGTACGAGTAGGAAGGGGAGGGGAGCGACAGCACTTAGAGGCGAAGCAGGGTGAGGGATGGAGGAGAGGAGGATAAAGAGAGAGAGAGAGAGAGAGTATGTGTGTGTGTGTATGTATGTATGTATGTATGTATGTATGCATGTATGTACGTATGCGTGTGCGTGGGTGTGTGTGTGCTTGCGTGCTTACCCACGTGTGCTGAGAGAGATAGACTACACAGCGAATGAAAAAGGAGGCACGCATTGGTTGAGAAGAAGTTCAGCCGGTTTGCTGCCATGATTAGTTGCTCCCGCATAGCATGAGTTCAGGACTAAGCCGAGTCCAGCAGCTGGATTAGGGAGCCGATGAGAGGAAATGGACTAATCGTCCGCGTGAAAGAGCGTCCGCAGCGGAGTTGTCCGTGACCGTAATATGGGTAGTCAGCGAGATAAAGCCTTGTGTTCTGCTACCATGCGGGGGCTGAAGTGGGCTAGTTCCGTCACGGTTGGATTTCGGCAAGTCCCGGATTTCAGACTGCTCCAACTGCCCTTTTGTCGCCGTGCAGTATGAATTTCTTGTCGGACTACTTAGGGCCCCAGAGGGCGTAAGCTCGTGTTGCAAGGCGCGATGGTTCTGAAAGTCTGCCAGGCCTCGACCCAGTAGATTAGAGATTCAGTTTTTCTCTTGCCAGAAGAGGAGCCGCCAATGACAATTCCACTCAGTGATTGCCATCGGATTGATCGATTCTAACACGTTTGGCTGCTGGCTGCGTGTGGGCAGGACAGGAAGGAAGCATTGTGGCCAGCTCGACGTATTCCGCACGCCGTATTGTCCTAATCGTCTCCCGTGCGCCAACACATGCGCCGGCCGGCATCATAGCGCCTCCAAGGAACTCAACTAAACTGGTCATACACGACAGTGTCCATGCCTGCATTTTCGGCCGGCATGCTCATCGCCCGAGGCTTGTTGGTCAGGGCTGACGCTGCCGTCGCCGCGGTCTCAAACGAGGAATACCAGCGATCCGCTGCTGAGTAGGATCCATGCTCAGGTACGGGTATAAACCATGTAAACCAACTAGCTTTAGAGCAAACGAGAGCAAAAAAATTCTGGCCTTCTGCAAGCAATAGCAAGTAATGAGTGACGGCTGTGTAAAGTCGCACAACCATGCAGTCGACCGGATGATGGTGAGTGTCCCGCACACATCTTGCTCTGCTGCTCCACCTGCGCATACCTGATACGGTGGTGCGCTTACGGGCGGGCTGCCTGGGCCCCAGATGCCTCCTTGATGCGCCACGGAGTGCCGTCGAAGCACCTGTATCACTTCGGTGATCCAAATGCGAATGCAGCCTTGCCGGTCGCCCGCCGGCCTGCCGCCTACGCGACCAGCCTGAGACTGGCCCTGCCTCATTTGGCGCTTCTAAACGCTGCGATCCGTTAGACAGCTCACTGGGCTGCCAAATACGTGACTGGCTTGAGGACAGTTCCATACTGGGCAGGGCGCCCAGCTCAGGTCGCACGCCGTAGCGGCGTGAGCTGGGCGCGGTGAGGGTTGGTGATAACTACAGTTTCCTCCTTCCTCCTCCGGAAACTTCCATAATAATTTGCAGCAGCCTCTAAAAGCTCTTGATCTTCCAAGTCACCTTCACAAACGCCGAAATCAAAGCTAGCCATTTTTCTCACGAGGACACGATAAGGACAAGCTTTAGAAGAAGAATTGTAAGTTTCTGTTTGTGCTTACCCTCGGCCTTGTCATTCTTCATGGTAGGTCAACTTGGATGCGTACTATAGATGGAATTGCATATGTAAGGAATTCATTGTTGTCACTAGCCCCTCCACATAGACCCCCTCCCACAATCCCAAGCCAGCTGGCCGAAGGAGGGCTGGGGGGGGGGGGGGGGGGGGGCTGGCGACGGCAGTGAAATCCTAAATATGCAGTTTCAGCTACAGTACGCATTCGAGTATGCGAGTACCAATGGTACTGTACTAGGTACGCAGCCGGGTGTGATATGGAGCAGCAGGGGTGATATCGGCCTATATCACCCGCCTAGGAAGGGCAGTGATTGGCCCATTCCTAGGAAACGGTCACCTGATATGTGATAACTTCACATCACGTGACATGGTTCAAAAGGTTACACTGGCAAACAGTGCAAAGTGATCACAAGAGAGTTGTACCCAAAGCTGGGTTTCGTACAACCCTGTATCAATCATGCACGGAGTGCAAATAATGTGTACGGGTTCATCACATGATGTGAAGTCACAGTCTGCTGTCGCAGACCCCATAGCTGGAGTTGCACACTCGTGGGGGTTATGTACTCTTGGCGTTACGTATGCAGCATGAGTCCCTAGAACAGAGTAAGACTGGGTGCAGGGCTGTGCCGCCGCGACTTCGCCACCAAAGCACCTCAACTGATGGTGTATTCGCATGACCTCTCTAGTAGCTGTGGATTCAGCGTGGAAGTGAAGTCCGACACCTGCACGCTTCCCACAGTTCACTACAGGAATCATGGCGGACGACGTGCTAGATCTCTGTGCATTGCTTCTTTGAACCATGCATACAGTGCATGCCAAGCCATTGCCGGCGATGCTGAAAGACGTGAGTATAAGACACAGATAGGCACTGTGCGGCACAGGTTGCAAGCATCATTGATGTAAAAAAATCCGGAGATCATAAAGATGCATTGAATGATACGATGCAAGTGTGAACGCATGTAGTTGCGTATTCGGGTGTACACCGCATCTAACCTGTACATTTTTGGGTTGAAATACATGTATCATGCATTCTTTTGTGCGGAAACGCAAGGGTCGGATGTCACTTGCAATCTATCCACCACACCATTGTACAGTGCTACTCCATGAAATCCAGTCTTGAAATCCAGTCTTGTCACTCAAGTACGCGCCGGACGTTGCAGAGCCCTAGACCTGCGAACACAGAGCTGCGAAATGATGCTTGGCGCACACTTGACTCACGCGACCGGATTTCATTGTGCAGCGCTGTAGTTTCCTGTGCAAATGTCTGGAGCTGAAGTGATCCTTACCTCTACGTTGCCTCTCACAAATGACATCATGTCGGATTCCACCATAGTGTTGTCCTTGCTCATCTGCCGTCAAAAGAAGATGAAAAAACAGCACAGCCACACAACGCACTCAATCGAAGTACTGTCCAGCACAGGGCACGGGAATAGATAAGTTACCATGCCAGCTGCATACTATGGGTATAATGGTACTCCATGCACATACCACTGTGGACAAGCAACGATCGAAGCAGGCCACACTGCTTCCCCATACCTGTGCTTGGTTTGGACCTAAACATGATCGTTCCGACACAGGCCCGGTTGGCACACCGCCACACTTGCCTACTTATGGGAGGCTATAAGAAAAGTATTATCATGTGAGCATCTAACCGTCCAGTACCAAACCGTATCTCATAAATCACATCTGAATACAAGTTGCACCACCGGCATGTTGAGGCGGCCTCTGTCATAATATTAGTTTCAGTGTGTGCATTTGCGTAAGAAGTCTTACTCGACTGGAAGTCTGTCCCCCTTCACCCTTCTTTGTCTTAGGGATTATTGTAAGAACGTGTGACCTATATTCGGGGAGTTACGGTAGACGCACACGTGCCTACCTCAGCTCCCCACGCTCGGAATCCTTTCTCCATGCGCAGTGAGTTCATGGCGTACGTGCCAAAGTCATCCACGCCGAGATCTGCGCCTAGCCAATGCACCCTGGCGTGCAGATCAACAACGGATGCCTGCGGACAGTGAACCTCCCAGCCGAGCTCACCTTCAGGAGGACATCACAGCAACACAATCCAAGAACGTGTATATCGAGTAGTACAGTCATGTATGTGATAATGCCATACTAGCAGTTGACGGTGTTTTTACTAGTCCTCAAAACTATAGACGCGTAGGGTTTTCGAAATATTTCAAATTTGGCTGGAACTTTTTGAGAATAGTTTTCGGAATATTGCTCAGGTCCGCTCCACAATTACTCTCATATAGTTTCTAAACGATTGGATAATAGACGCCCAATTTGGAAAAAATTATGCACAAAGTGATCACAGATTTTATGTGGTATAGATGCTGGCATAACGGTTTTTGTCTAGGTACGCATCTATAGTTTTGAAATGGACTGTAGGTGGCATCCAAGCGGCCACTCGCTAAAGGTCCCACTCAATACAAAGCATGTGAGTACAATGTGCACGTGCAATGGTCATGTACAATGCTGTCTGATGTTCGCTCCAATGAGTAAAACTTCAAGTTGCAGCCAAACAGGCCTTGCTCCTCCAGTGTGTGCGTATATTGCTCTGCACATTTTGTGTATTGAACGCTAGTCTATTCGAGCTGCCTTGACCAGCCATGATCATGCAGACTACAGTACAGATCTTCATCTAAGGATTTGGTATATCTGGTCTTTCATCCACACCAGGCAAACAGTTCTCTGACCAAAGGTGGCTGGATAGGCTGCGGTTCCACTGTTTCTCCTTGTGTACTTAAAGCATACAGTACTGTCCGGTGCAGAAGAGCTGGGGGGGGGGGGGGGGGGGGGTCAGAGTCGCAGCCTAGACCGATCTTATTTCATGTGCTACAGTGTATGCACACGGTTGAGACACTGGGTGTACATCGGCATGCTGTGCTTGGTGAAATCCCATCCTGTCCGTTCTTCGGCGCCCGGCAGTACTGCAAATGTGACTCACGACGTAACCCACTGACCTGTGTAGGAGATCCTGATCACGTCCATCTCCACGCCGCTGTTATTGGCGAGTTTGCGGTGTGACATCAGCTTCCACGTGTCACGCGAGAACTCCGTCCCCGGGAACAGGCGCTCCATCAGCCGCGGTGACTTGGGGCCAGCAATGCCTAGGCAAGACAGCTCATCAGTGGTGTTCCGAATGGCAACGTTGCAGTGTTTGGGCATATTTAACCCTTCCAGCCACCTGACAGCAGCAGACATGCACATGTACACACCCGACACAGTGAATGCGACGTACACGTAGAGCAAGGGAAAACAAACCAGACTTCACCACGGAAGATTTTCAAAGTGCAGTTAATACAATGTACGGCTCGGCAGGCGTGTGCAACTCAGCTACTACTATAGACTACTACATAAGGGGCGTCGGAGCCGGTGCGACAGGTGTAGCCAAACCCACACCAATAATTCTATCTCGGATACTGAGCCAGTGAATGTCCCTTCCTCCCTCTCTCATAACAGCCACCTTCACTTCCTTTCCCCAGGAGACTCCCTTTGACAGGCATCCATTTGCCTCCGAGGCTGGAGAATCCTTGAAAAACATAATAGCAATCAATAATAATATAAATAGAATTAAAATAGAAGAAATCACTTTTTGAAGAAATAAAATATGGGCTATTTGGGCGCAATAAAGTTGTGAACGGTACCAGTCGGCTGTTCAATAATTCAACAATCTCTCCTTCCCTTCAACAATCTCTCCTTCTCTTCTCCTCCATACGCTCTCAGTCGATTTACCCTTAGTATTGGGGGCCAATTACAATTCCCGGGGGAGGGTCTCCCGACCGACCGCCTCTTCATGGCAGCACTGACCAATGTGGAATGCGTTCCGATGCCGCTGTATATCGTGGGGAGGGAGGAGAGGGGGTTGCAACAAGGGCCTTCATACAAGTTTCTATCAAAATAGCTACCCTCTCCTTCCTCCATTAGCGACAAAATCAATCAATAAGAAGGTACAAGTAGACTTATATCCAAGGAGAGCTTTAAATCCAGAGTCAAACATCTGCCGCAGATTTTCAAAAGGTGCCGTATGATTCTAGCTTCAGCTGCAGCTTCAACCTCAGAAGATGTGATGTAAGGCTTGTCTCCTAACACCAGCGACTGAGCGTTTCTCACCTGAGATCGTGCAGCTCTGAGCCTCCTCCCATAGTCAGCATGTACTCCCCACCACTGCCGTCCTTGGCCGTAGGCACAGTACACGTGACCGTCATCTCAGACATGACGCGGCCGTTATGTGCGAGCATGTGCGCCAGGCACGAACGGCCTTGGGTCTAGGCACAGGGCACATGCAGCACAGAGCCAGAGTAACTGTATCCGATCTTTAGCGGCTCAACAGCTGCTCAACTATTTCTCCTAGAACAGGTGGGTAGAATGATGGCCACTAGACTGCATGTTACAGAGATGCATCCCTACATTCACACGGGTCATGCATGCTGTTGTGACCTGCATGGCTCACCGGGCATGCCGCGATCTCACACTCACAACTTGAAGACTCAACCGGCCTCGGCATGTCCAGTGTGCCGCACAGTGGATTCATGCTCCAGAAGATGACTGCAGTAAGTGCCCGTGAAGCACAGGCCTAGTGCATCGCAGCCCTATGCATTGGTGCCAACTGGAAATTTAAAGGGAATACTAGTACAGGCAACTTCGCCAATAATGACATTCGGCGGGGCATCAGAAAAGTGTCCTTATTCGCGAAGTGTCCTTATAACCGAAGTCCCATTTGAATGTATGTGAACCCATATTTTGTATAGTATGATATGCATATCAAAATCAAGCTCTTTTCTTGCTCTATGTCAATGTGTACTTTATTTTCATATTGCAGTTGAAAGGAACTAAAAATTCAATATGCAAGGGAAATCAATTGAAAAATATGCCTTTTGAGCCATCTACAGGGCCAGAGACATGTACATGTATGATGATTACTGTACAATCATGTACAACTACATGTACATTGTATACATACATGTATAGGTGTGCTGGTAAATCCAACAATTTTGAAGCCAACATAAAAAAGGAAGAAAAAGCCCCCCCCCCCCCCCCTTGGCTGCATTTTCTTGCATGTGTGCAATAATATCCATCACCGGTGCACCATAGCATAGGTTCTGGTACTTCTGCATGACAGGTACATGTACTTGACTGACAGGTACTTGAAATAGCTGTCAAAAGCCCAGAAAGTCGTTATTCAAGCAGTGAATATGACCACGGGCACTAAAAGCATGTCGCTATACGCGAATTGTCGTTATTCAGATAGTCGTTATATCCGAAGCTAAATGTATATAGTTAGATGGGACTTTGCTCTGGGCATGGAAATTCGGTCGTTATTTGCGAATTGTCGTTATATCCGCAGTCGTTATTAGCGAAGTTGACTGTACTGTAGTAGGGAACAAAGAATCGTATAGAGTACTCGAGTACTCACTCATGAGCTAGTATGATGTTTAGTGATTGTGTTCGATAGGAGATCGTTACGTGCATGTGTGTATGCCTGGTATACGCACGGTTATTACATGTCCGAAGCTAAATGTATATAGTTAGATGGGACTTTGCTCTGGGCATGGAAATTCGGTCGTTATTTGCGAATTGTCGTTATATCCGCAGTCGTTATTAGCGAAGTTGACTGTACTGTAGTAGGGAACAAAGAATCGTATAGAGTACTCGAGTACTCACTCATGAGCTAGTATGATGTTTAGTGATTGTGTTCGATAGGAGATCGTTACGTGCATGTGTGTATGCCTGGTATACGCACGGTTATTACATGACTGGAAAAAAGCGCAAGTGCAAACCGCAGACACTATCCGTACTGTTTAGAGTACGGTACTGTACAACACTACGAGTGCAAGTTAGTTAGTAAGTTGCGCCGAGTCAACCAGTACAGTACCTGTAGAGACTTCCATGCAACACTATGATAACAGTAGCTTTTGATTTTCTTTGTCCTGCAATTATTTCCCAGTTATTTGCAGTTTCAAATGTCCCCTGTACATAACTGTGCACTTGTTCATATTTATAGCTGCAGTTAGGCCAATACGAACTTAGAAGTTGCGACTTCGGTGGTAATAGTCATGAAGTTGATTGTTCCAAGTAGGAACACACGCTTCTTGCCGAACTTACACTTGACTGACTCACGACTGCCACCCGGAGCACACGAGGAGCACGTCGCACCTTCCACTCGGCAAACCTGCAAGAAAGCACCACTCCCTCCCAACTCCATGAGCGACTCTGACTCACGCTGCTACCTGTAGCTTCACGAGGTGTTTGTCGCGCTGGAAAAAAAGCGTCTCTGTAAGTTTGTATCCCTGGTGATGGTTTGGCCTGGAGAGCAGTATATAAGTGGTGCTTTTCAGGCACAATCTTCCTCAGCCTACTCAAGCTCAACTGATGAGGGGTGAATTCCCCGAAACACCGTGTATTGAGCAGGGAGTGGTGCTTTCTTGCAGGTTTGCCGAGTGGAAGGTGCGACGTGCTCCTCGTGTGCTCCGGATGGCAGTCGTGAGTCAGTCAAGTGTCAAGTTCGGCAAGAAGCGTGTGTTCCTAGTTGGAACAATCAAATTCATGACTATTACCGCCGAAGTCGCAACTTCTAAGTTCGTATTGTTGTCCCTCACGCGGACGTGCGACTAGTTGTTGGAGGTGACAGCGTTGCGAATAGCTATACTGGCTCTCAACGTCTGTTTATCACAACTCCATGAGCGACTCTGACTCACGCTGCTACCTGGAGCTTCACGCGGTGTTTGTCGCGCTGGAAACAAAGCGTCTCTGTAAGTTTGTATCCCTGGTGATGGTTTGGCCTGGAGAGCAGTATATAAGTGGTGCTTTTCAGGCACAATCTTCCTCAGCCTACTCAAGCTCAACTGATGAGGGGTGAATTCCCCGAAACACCGTGTATTGAGCAGGGAGTGGTGCTTTCTTGCAGGTTTGCCGAGTGGAAGGTGCGACGTGCTCCTCGTGTGCTCCGGATGGCAGTCGTGAGTCAGTCAAGTGTCAAGTTCGGCAAGAAGCGTGTGTTCCTAGTTGGAACAATCAACTTCATGACTATTACTGCCGAAGTCGCAACTTCTAAGTTCGTATTGTTGTCCCTCACGCGGACGTGCGACTAGTTGTTGGAGGTGACAGCGTTGCGAATAGCTATACTGGCTCTCAACGTCTGTTTATCACAACTCCATGAGCGACTCTGACTCACGCTGCTACCTGGAGCTTCACGAGGTGTTTGTCGCGCTGGAAACAAAGCGTCTCTGTAAGTTTGTATCCCTGGTGATGGTTTGGCCTGGAGAGCAGTATATAAGTGGTGCTTTTCAGGCACAATCTTCCGCAGCCTACTCAAGCTCAACTGATGAGGGGTGAATTCCCCGAAACACCGTGTATTGAGCAGGGAGTGGTGCTTTCTTGCAGGTATGCCGAGTGGAAGGTGCGACGTGCTCCTCGTGTGCTCCGGATGGCAGTCGTGAGTCAGTCAAGTGTCAAGTTCGGCAAGAAGTTAGGCCAATGTTCCCAAAACGGAACATATGTTTCCCTTAAAGAGTACTCGATAGCTCATTCGATAGCACAAATACCCGTTCGTTAGTTAAAGAGTAATCGCTTGTTCCCTGCGGAATAGTCTGTCGGATCTACTCTCACCGGTCATGAATGTCTATCGTTTCGGACATCACGTGATGACAGTAATATTCGAGTTCCTGCCTACCCACCTTTGGAATTCTGTTGGCAAAGGCCAGATTCAGGAAGCGGTACGAGTCCTGGCCGGACACCGTGAACGTGGCAAACGACGAGAGGTCAATCACACCGACGTTCTCCCGCACCAGACGGCTCTCCCTGCCGACCGGCTCAAACCAGTTGGTGCGGTGGAAGCTGGGTTGGTAGCCGGGCGTGTCACCAGGTCGCTCAAACCATAGAGGAACCTGGCCCCACAAAGGTGGAAGAGAGGCACACAGAGGTAGAACAACAGCAACGTTACACAGCTGCACATTTGGACCATTGAATGGGGAGCAGAGGGAGGGGGGGGGGGGGGGGGAAGGGGTATACTTTCTGGCATTTTTCTCTGAAAATCAGTGCCACCCGCAGCTGAAGTCCTTGTACAATCCTATTGTCGTATTGAGTACAGTACAGTACAGTACTATTAAAACTTGAAGCAGATTTAAAATACCACTGTGGAATATGTGCCATTCCTTTTTTTGTGTGTGCGGGGGGGGGGGGGGCTGAGCCGTTCCCATGTGATTTCTTCATAAGCCGTTCCCTTGTGATTTCTGCATAAGCCGTTCCCATGTGATTTCTTCATAAGCCGTTCCCACGTGATTTCTTCATAAGCCGTTCCCACGCGATTTCTTCATAACCCGGTCCCACGCGATTTCTTCATAACCCGGTCCCATGTGATTTCTTCATAAGCCGTTCCCTTGTGATTTCTTCATAAGCCGTTCCCTTGTGATTTCTTCATAAGCCGTTCCCATGTGATTTCTTCATAAGCCGTTCCCACGTGATTTCTTCATAAGCCGTTCCCACGCGATTTCTTCATAAGCCGTTCCCACGCGATTTCTTCATAACCCGGTCCCACGCGATTTCTTCATAACCCGGTCCCACGCGATTTCTTCATAACCCGGTCCCATGTGATTTCTTCATAAGCCGTTCCCATGTGATTTCTTCATAAGCCGTTCCCACGTGATTTCTTCATAAGCCGTTCCCACGCGATTTCTTCATAACCCGGTCCCACGCGATTTCTTCATAACCCGGTCCCATGTGATTTCTTCATAAGCCGTTCCCTTGTGATTTCTTCATAAGCCGTTCCCTTGTGATTTCTTCATAAGCCGTTCCCATGTGATTTCTTCATAAGCCGTTCCCACGTGATTTCTTCATAAGCCGTTCCCACGCGATTTCTTCATAAGCCGTTCCCACGCGATTTCTTCATAACCCGGTCCCACGCGATTTCTTCATAACCCGGTCCCACGCGATTTCTTCATAACCCGGTCCCATGTGATTTCTTCATAAGCCGTTCCCATGTGATTTCTTCATAAGCCGTTCCCTTGTGATTTCTTCATAAGCCGTTCCCATGTGATTTCTTCATAAGCCGTTCCCACGCGATTTCTTCATAAGCCGTTCCCACGCGATTTCTTCATAACCCGGTCCCACGCGATTTCTTCATAACCCGGTCCCATGTGATTTCTTCATAAGCCGTTCCCTTGTGATTTCTTCATAAGCCGTTCCCTTGTGATTTCTTCATAAGCCGTTCCCATGTGATTTCTTCATAAGCCGTTCCCACGTGATTTCTTCATAAGCCGTTCCCACGCGATTTCTTCATAAGCCGTTCCCACGCGATTTCTTCATAACCCGGTCCCACGCGATTTCTTCATAACCCGGTCCCACGCGATTTCTTCATAACCCGGTCCCATGTGATTTCTTCATAAGCCGTTCCCATGTGATTTCTTCATAAGCCGTTCCCATGTGATTTCTTCATAAGCCGTTCCCATGTGATTTCTTCATAAGCCGTTCCCATGTGATTTCTTCATAAGCCGTTCCCACGTGATTTCTTCATAAGCCGTTCCCACGTGATTTCTTCATAAGCCGTTCCCACGTGATTTCTTCATAACCCGTTCCCATGTGATTTCTTCATAACCCGGTCCCACGCGATTTCTTCATAACCCGGTCCCACGCGATTTCTTCATAAGCCGTTCCCATGTGATTTCTTCATAACCCGTTCCCATGTGATTTCTTCATAAGCCGTTCCCATGTGATTTCTTCATAAGCCGTTCCCATGTGATTTCTTCATAAGCCGTTCCCATGTGATTTCTTCATAAGCCGTTCCCACGTGATTTCTTCATAAGCCGTTCCCACGTGATTTCTTCATAAGCCGTTCCCACGTGATTTCTTCATAACCCGTTCCCATGTGATTTCTTCATAACCCGTTCCCATGTGATTTCTTCATAACCCGTTCCCATGTGATTTCTTCATAACCCGTTCCCATGTGATTTCTTCTTCCTTTCTCTTTGCAAAATAAATGCGCGCCGGATATTAATTTTGTTGGTTCAGTTACAGTATGGTCGAGATGTTCGAGGTCGAGTAGCTCAAATGCAAACAAAACCCGCGGTGTTTATCCCAATAGCAATAGAGCAGCACTACAGTAAAGTGTGTAACTAAAGACCACCGTGACTACAGCATAGCGACCAGCCTAGTACTACAGACCACTTTGCCGGGCGCGGACGGTCTCACATTCATATACGGTTGTGCGGTGCAAACCTCTAACTAAGGACCACCAGCCACTAAAGACCGCTTTCTCTGGCCCCAAGGGGTGGTCACTAGTCACAGGTTTTACTGTTTATGCAGCAATGACCCTGGACACGGTGTACCTGTCACAATGGGTAGAGCATTCCAGCGTTGCAGCCGGCAACGCAATCGACATCACCACTGTACCTCAAATCCTGCCTTGAAGCCGAAGTGAGCGCCACGTTTCTGCAGCGATGCGTAAAGAGGACCCGCACGCTTCGTCGGCCTGCCGCCAAAGCGTTCCTCCTTAACATAGGCATACGAGTTGTTCATCCTATACGTCTCTCTCATCTTGTTCATGAAGTATGTGGGATCGTCGCTCCAGTTGCCGTAGCGAGCCGGATCAGTTTCTGTCAGGTCATATGGCGGATAGCCATTCCAGATCCAATCGGCAAGATACTTGCCCAGGCCTCCGCCGTGGATAATGCCGTAGCCGTGGATAATGCCGTAGCCGAAGCCAACAGCCAGCCACATACCCGGCTGACCAGGCTTGGGTCCAACCATCGGCATGCCTGTGCAATACCATAGGTATTGCAAACACATGCAAATGCACACACACACACACACATACATTCAATTATTATTATTATCAGCCTTTTCACGTTGACTTCACCAGGCAAGCTTGGGTAATTTTCGCTTAGGCCTAATGGAATGAAGAATGAGGAGCGAGATCATGTCAAGGGAGGCAGAAATCATACTGCACTCTCCGCACCAAGATACTTCTACCTAGACAGTTATATACATGCAAGGCCGTCACAGCCGGGGAGGCTCAGGCCGCCCCACTTTTTCGGCCGTTTTTTTTTTTTTTTTGGAGCACATTACAACAATGCACAATGATCGCAGCTTAGCGCAAACGTGACAAATCCTTGTCCCCGGTCGTGGTTTGTTGCAGAAAAAGTCTTTCATTGCAGTTGCACTGAAATGGCACCAAATGCCTGGAAATGCTTGCAATTGGCTTCAATTTTTGAATTTTTTTCCCGAGAGAGGGTAATATTTGTCCCCTATCGTAGCGTCTTCTTCGTTTGCTGCAGAATCAAAAAGACTTTCATTGTAGTTACTGTACACTGAAATGGTACCAATTACCCGGAAATGCTTGCAATTAGCTTCAATTTTTGAAAATTTCCCCCGAGGGAGGACCCCCGGACCCCCTTCCATGGCCGCCCCACCTCCAAAGTCGGTGCGACGGGCCTGACATGTAATTCTTAAAGTGATCACACCGCAGGGCAAACTGTCCGTGGAAGTGCAGCATTGGTGAAGCCACAGTACCAATCTATACGTACTAACCATCTCTAATGATAAGCCATGCACACCACACTTACCGTCAGGAGCAAAAGTAATGGGCCCTGCCACTGTACGAATGATGGGAGCCTTGCCGAACGCCGGGAATCGGTTCACAGCCATCTCCAAATTAGGCCCGATCCTGTCCAGGTCGTTCTCGAACAGTTCCTGGCCAAATCCGGGTGTGACACGGTCCAGCAACCAGTTCTCCTCTAGTTTCATGCGCTCAGGGCGTTCATACGGACCCACGAGCAGCGCGTCGCGCTCCTAATACAGGATGCCGGGTAACCACACAACAATAAAACCGTCATTAAAGTATGCATTATTGAATGGCTGAATGATATCGTTCGCAATTCTATATAGTCATTGCCAAAAACATCCGGCCAATCCCGGTACACAGGGACACAGTGGTATGGTATGCATTCACGGCAGTGCTTCATGGTGGCACAGATACAGTAGTATGCATGCACTACTGTGCCAGCTCTGCACTGACTCAGTGAGTGTATGCAGGGACATGGTCAATGCATGCACTACTGTGCCAGCTCTGCACTGACTCCGTGAGTGTATGCAGGGACATGGTCAATGCATGCATTACTGTGCCAGTTCTGCACTGACTCAGTGAGTGTATGCAGGGACATGGTCAATGCATGCATTACTGTGCCAGCTCTGCACTGACTCAGTGAGTGTATGCAGGGACATGGTCAATGCATGCAGGGCCGTAGCAGGCGGTCCGGCAGGTCCGGCAGCTGCCGGACCAATATTCTACCAAAAAGAAAAAGAAAGAAAAAAGTGGAAGCGCACACATGTGCGCAGCTCAGGATGTACATACATGTATGTCCAGCCATGACTGTGTACAATACGTAGAGGTAGTACAGAGCATGTCTTGTACCATGGCAGGAGGAATGGCAGGAGGTCATACAGTACACACGGTACAGGACAACACTCACGTACCAAAGATATTCCATTGCAATGTCCTTTCTTCTCCTCCAAAGGTCTATTTTTGGTTCTTTTATCACATGCATTTAGATACTGTTGCTATGCCTTCATAGGCTTCAACAAGTAAAGTTCTGTTTGGACAGACACAACATGCTGATGCCCTTTTCCCTGACTCATGCAGAACTTTCCAGTAGTTCTCTGCAGCAGCCGTCGCACTCGGTGCCACGACAATCGTCGACGCAGGCCACACAGCAGCAGCTGTCCACCGTGCTTTCAAGTTCCGTACAGCAGCCGCCGCACGCAGCGCCGCAGCAGCCGCTGTACACAGCGTTTTTAAGTTCCGCACAGCAACCGCTGCAGCTGCCCCCGCACGCAGCGCCGCCGCAGCAGCCGCCGCACGCAGCGCCGCACGCAGCGCCGCAGCAGCCGCTGTACACAGCGTTTTTAAGTTCCGCACAGCAACCGCTGCAGCTGCCGCCGCACGCAGCGCCGCAGCAGCCGTCGCACGCAGCGCCACAGCTGCCGTCGCACGCAGCACCACAGCAACCGTCGTACGCATTGTCGACGCCAGACCAGACTCGGAGCGGCTTCCGACCATATAGTCAAAACCCGACGCTGTCATCGCAGTCAGCACGTTTACCCGTTACGCCGCAATTGTCGCCACCTGCACTGACTCCCTCACCTGACAGTTCCTCAGGTCAAAGTCCACACAGCGCGGCACCATCTGATGTCTATCGCCATTTGAAGAAGATCACCATCCCAACTTTCAGTGGCGACAAGAAGGCGTACGACACCTGGCGTACGGCATTCATGGTGTGCGTGGATCAGCAGCCAATATCAGCCGAGTTGAAGCTCCTTCAACTCCGCCAGTGCCTCACGGGCCCGCCGCTGAAGAGCATTGAGGCATTTGGCTACTCAGCGTCCGCGTACTCAGCCGCAATAAGTCGCCTAGAACACAAGTACGGTGGCCTTCGTCGTAAGACGGCCGTCCACATGACCGCACTCTCCCAGTTTACGCCCATTCGGGATCGGGGCACTGCCGCAGAGTTTGAGCGCTTTGCTGACTTGCTGCAAGTCGCTATCATCAACCTGCAGGATGTTGGGCGACATGGCGAATTGGCCGCAGGGACATTCTGCACCCAAGTGCAGCAGAAATTGGGCCCGGAGCTGCTGACCAACTATAACAGATGGCGATGTGACACAGGGGCTGAGGAGTCCGTACCCCACCTACTGCAGTGGGTGCTGCGCGAAGCAGACTTCCGCACGGAGGCGGATGAGACGCTGCACAGCATCGCCAACATGACACTGGGCTCCCGGTCACCGCCATCCGCCAAGCCTTCCAGGTTTGGACCAGCTACGGCGTCTGCGTTAGCAGTGTTGTCCACCAACCCTTGTGCTTACTGCTCTCAAGATCACGCTGCCGCACAGTGCTCCGTTATTACTTCACTCGCGAGAAGGAAGGAAATAGTGAAACAGGACGGGCGTTGCTTCGTGTGCCTCAAGCAGCATCACTTGGCCCGCAACTGCCAGTCAACGTTAAAGTGCGCCAAGTGCAGCCGGCGACATCATGTCAGCATCTGCGATGGCACGCTAGCGCTTGCTGGCAAGGACAAGTCGTTTGGCACGGCCACCAGGTCCGGTCAGCGACGTGCGTCGCCAGCCAAGGACCTCTCGACTGAAGCGGGCACATCCGCAGCTGTGGGCACGGTCGGCAATGGTGGAGCCGTGCTGCTCCAGACGGCTAACGCTACAGTCTGCTCCCCAGCAGACCCGACCCGCACCGCCACGGTCAAAGTCGTTATGGATGGCGGCAGCCAGAGATCCTTCGTGGCGTACGATGTGACCAAGCAGCTGGGTCTACCAACCCTTCAGGATGAGTGGATCTGCCTGAATCCGTTTGGTTCGCGCGAGGGCAGTGCTGCCAGCTGTGTGCAGATCGTCCGTCTCCGCGTTCAATGTTCCGACGGCGGGGTGATCGACTTGGACTGTGTTGTATCCAACACTATGTGCCCACCCGTCCACAACCAGCATCCGCATCTAGCCGCCCAGCAGCACGCGGCGCTCGAGGGTTTACCCCTGGCGGATGACAGCGCAGGCACCATCCAGATTGACGTCCTCATCGGTGCAGACTTTTACTGGAAGATTGCCACCGGTGATGTGCGGCGGAATGAGGATGGGCCGACAGCGATAGGCACACGGCTCGGTTGGGTCCTGTCAGGGCCATCAGCCATTCCCTCGTCCAGCCACACCATGGTCCACCCAGCCTCACATGCTAGCTGCAACATTGTCCCATCGGAGGTCGACGTCGATAAGCAGCTTCTCCATGCCGTCCAGAAGTTCTGGACCTTGGAGTCCCTCGGAATAACGACCAACGAGCCCGAGGTGATGGAGACATTTCTGCACACCATCCAGCATGATGGACGCCGGTACGTGGTCAATCTTCCATGGAGGGAGATGCACCGGATGCTACCGGACAACCACCAGCTGTGTGAACGCCGACTACAGTCTACCCTGAAGAAGCTACGGCGGCTACCGCAAGTACGAAAGGAGTATGACGCAGTGATGAAGCAGCAGCTGGAGCTTGGGATTGTCGAGCTTGTGCCATCAACCGAGAGCGATGCGCCGGGCAACACACATTATCTGCCGCACCATCCCGTGATCCGAGAGGACAAGAGCACCACGAAAGTCCGCGTGGTGTATGACGCCTCGGCCAAGGCGGGCACCGCGCCATCCCTCAATGAGTGTCTCCACACCGGGCCTCCTCTCATGGAGCACATTCCAGACATTCTGATGCGTTTCCGGGTTAACAAGATCGCGGTGACGGCGGACATTGAAAAGGCATTCCTGATGGTCGGCATTGCCAAGGAAGACAGAGACGTCCTGCGATTTTTATGGGTTGATGATGTCAACAGCGACCATCCCAACACCTTGACATACCGCTTCACCAGAGTGGTATTCGGTGTGTCATCCAGCCCATTCCTCCTGAATGCCACCATACACCACCACATGGATCAGTATGCTGCCGACGATCCGCAACACGTCGAGCAGCTCATCAAGTCGCTGTACGTGGACGATGTCGCTGGTGGTGATACCGATGAAGAAGCAGCATACACCTTCTACGTGAAATCGAAGGTGCGTCTCGCTGAGGCAGGCTTCAACCTGCGCAAGTTTGCTTCCAACTCAGAGCAATTGATGGCTCGAGCACACGGCGACGAAAGCGATGCGGGCTCCAGCGCAACAGACCGTACCACAGTAACCCAAGATGTGCAGTCGTACGCCAAGAGCACGCTGAACACCGACGCCAGCCTTCGCCAGCAGCACGAGAAGGTCCTGGGCCTCCCGTGGAATCGCAAGGCAGACACGCTGGTCTTAGATGTCCGTGCTGTATTCGCCGAAGTGGCTGTTGACACCATCACCAAGCGCCAAGCACTGTCAGCATCATCCCGGATATTCGACCCACTCGGCTTCATCACGCCAGTGACGGTGGCACTCAAGATGTTTATCCAGGAACTGTGCAAAGCCAAACTGGAATGGGACCAGCCGCTAGTGGGAGAGCAGCTGGCAACTTGGCGTACGCTCGTCACTGGTCTCGCCACGATGGAGCCAGTCAGCCTTCCCCGGTGGTATTTCCATGGCGCCAGTTCCCAAGCAACAGTTTCGCTTCATGGATTCTGCGATGCATCCGTCAAGGCGTTCGCAGCAGTAGTGTACCTGGTCAGCCACGGGAAAGGAGACACGCAAGTCCAACTAGTTGCAGCACGCAGCCGAGTTACACCCGTCGCTAAACAGTCCATCCCGCGCTTGGAGCTCATGGCGGCGCTAGTCCTGGCCCGACTCGTGTCGTCGGTGCTATCGGCATTGACTGGCGCAGTTAACATCGAGGAGGTCCGCTGTTGGACGGATTCGCAAGTCGCGCTAAGTTGGATTATCGGAGAGCAGCACGAGTGGAAGCAGTTCGTGGAGAACCGTGCGCAATCCATCCGACGTCTTGTCCCGTCATCAGCTTGGCAGTATTGCCCAACTGACTCCAACCCTGCAGATCTGCCGTCACGGGGAGTGAAGCCGAACCAGCTGGAGCAGACCATCTGGTACTCTGGACCGTCGTGGCTCGCCACTGCGAAGTGCAACCCCGACGGAGCTAGTCCTCCTCCTACACGAGCAGTAGAAGCGATGTCCGAACTGAAGAAGGGCCAGCCGACAGCTGCCCTGCTCACCGGGTCAAAGGCACCAGAGGTCGACATCGGGCAGATTGTCGACATCAGCCGCTTCAGCGACGTCGACAAGCTACTACGAGTCACGGTTCTAGCGCTGAAGTTTGTCAGTCGCTTGCAACAGAAGCCTGACCCCGAAGTTCACTCGGCAATGGCGTATGCGCAGTCGCTCTGGCTGAAGGATGTGCAGCGGTCGGTCGTCAGGGACCCCAAGTTCTCAAGTTGGCAGAAAGAGTTCGGAATCTTTTGCGACGACTCTGGCATCTTGCGCTGCAAAGGTCGGCTGCAGAAAGCGGCACTCACGTTCGAGCAGAAGCATCCCGCTATCCTGCACACCACACACCGGTACACTGACCTGATCGTCATTCGCTGCCACCGCCGAGTCGCTCACAATGGCGTGAAAGAGACACTCACGGAGCTGAGGTCTGCCTACTGGGTCGTCCATGGTCGCCAGTACATTCGGAGCCTGTTGCTAGCGTGCCGTGTCTGCAAGCGTCTCGAGAGCGTGGCGTACGTGCCTCCAGCAGCTCCGCCACTGCCAGAATTCCGGACGACAATCGACGCGCCATTCACCTACACTGGCGTCGACTTCGCGGGTCCGCTGTACATCAAAGAGCAGAGTGCTGTGAAGAAGGTGTACATCGCGCTGTTCACCTGTGGCGTTACCCGAGCGATTCATCTGGATCTCGTGCCAGATCTCTCCGCTGAGACGTTTCTGCGCTGTTTCCATCGATTCACAGCCAGATTCGGCATCCCGAAGGAGATGAAGTCGGACAACGCCAAGACGTTCAAGTCCACGGCCAATACCTTGTGCGCGCTGTTCGAACTCGATGAGGTGTCCTCTCAGCTCGACAGCAGGTCTGTGAAATGGTCATTCAACCTCGAGAAAGCCCCCTGGTGGGGTGGCTTTTTCGAGCGGCTGGTCAAGTCCGTCAAGCGCTGCCTCAAGAAGATACTGCAGCAAGCCACAGTCACTTACGAAGAGCTTCTGACCGTGCTCATCGAGATAGAAGCGGTCTTGAACAGTCGCCCATTATCGTTTGTGTCAACCGAAGATCTGGATGAGCCGCTTACGCCGTCACATCTGATGTACGGTCGGCGCATACTGTCCACGCCCATGGTGGACCCGGAAGATACAGAGGTTGCTACAGTACAGCGTGACTCACTATTGAAACGCCTCGTCTATGTCAAGTCTCTGATTGACCACTTCTGGTCGCGCTGGACATCGGAGTACCTGCTGGAGCTGAGGAACTCGCATCGCACCGGGAACGCTCGTCGTGGCAGTGACATCCGGGTTGGTGACGTTGTTGTCATCCACGAGCAAGGCGTGCAGCGAGGTATGTGGAGACTCGGCCTAGTTGAGGAGCTCCTGCCGAGCAGTGATGGCAGTGTGCGCGGCGCTACTGTCAAGTGCTCAGCCAATGATGGTCGTCCGTCACGCTTACGTCGCCCGATTCAGCGTCTCTACCCGGTCGAGGTTAGCTCCCGGGCCCAGACTGCTGCTGATGATGTCGGCGCAGAGCAGTTGCCTGCCGCTACTCCAGCTGTTGCTGGTGTGGAGTCGTCCTCGGCGGCCCCCGCTCGCCCGATCCGTGCAGCAGCTCGGCGTGCGCAAGAGTTGCGACACCGTCTCATTGATGCTGGCCGTGTGTAGGTGGAGCTGGACACCATCATGAGCTAGATTAAACTTGTTACTGGATCATGCACAAGTCTCTTTTAAGTTATTTGTGCACCGCAGCAGTCTAATTTGAGTTTCCTTGTTTCTTTCTTTCCTTCGTTTGTCTGGGTGACCTTACACTGATTGCAATATCACGTATGAGTTGAGGCATGCATGGTTCTGATCGCCTCAACTGGGGGGAGTGTGAGATATTGCATACGATCGCCAGACAGCCTCGTTCTCTCGCTCTCTCTCTCTCTCACTATCTCTCTCTCTCTTTTAATCTTCCTTTCTCCATTCTTGATTATCTCATTCTTGATTATCACCAACTCCTCTCGCGCATTTACCTGAGCTTACAGTCTTCTCCTTGTATCTTCGTGTTTTCCCGCACTATCGCCTTTCGCCGTTGGAAAGCGTACGGTAGCTTGATTTGCTGGCGGTTTGCTTCACTGTCTTTTGTTCTTTGAGTTTTCTCCTTCGAGACAAGAGAGACATATTTTTCCTTACAATGAATCTTCGAGACTGATTCCAGAAATTGTAAACATCCTTCTTCCTTTTCTCGCCCTATGTCACTCTGCATGGTCCCGATTACATACGTCATGTATATGTTGTACATGTTCCGGCATACTAGTATGTATGAGTGTGGGCTCGGGGGGGGGGGGGGGGGGGGGGGAGCATCGAGGTCGGATCTTGCCGGATCAACCAAAATGGGACTGCTACGGGCCTGGCATGTGCAGTGCACTACATCACAGTAGTGCCTGTAGTGCATGCGGCCCATGTACAGCCAGCATGGCCCTAGCAGGATGTGTTTGGGCGACGACTGTAGATCACTGAAAGGAGCCGGTAGTTTTTAGTGTTGTGTTGTTATCCTGTGACACAGAGCATCACACAGCGAGGGCCGAAGTTCAACCTGTTGACTTTCAATGATTAAGCCACTGGTCCAAACTGCACACAACGTCTACATCTACATCTGCATCATCCGAGTCGGCACACGCTACGGAAGTCCGAACGGTCCGGCGATTGCAATTCCGAGTTTCACGCTGAGCACTCATCAGGCAGCACTTGCTGTGTTAACAAGCTGTGGCTGCTGCTGGGCATTGAGCATTGTTTGAGCATTGTTTGAGCAGTGGAAGTTGCCCACTGTATCTACTGGTACATCCCTTCATGTAAATACATGATGGCTAAACAGAGGATCAGCTAATCACCGATACAAATCTAAACCATACATGACATGCAGCTGTGTAGCCATAGCCAGTACTGTCCGGAGTGGGGGGGGGGGGTTAGCTGCACTTTAAACGCATCATTGAAAAACCTCAAAAGTGTCACTGTGGCTTAGACTCCTAATGTTGAATGTGACATGATCTGCGCTACACTGAGCCTTCCATGTTTATAATGCATGCCATGATATATGGTGACATGCGATTACTTTTCATGTACTGCAATCCATTATCGCACTAGCACAAAGCTGCTATTATGTTGTCAGATCAGAGTGAAGGACAAACTAGGAAACTTTGCTAGAACTTCAGTCGTGGTTCCCAACTTTTCACCATTGGTAAGGTTTTGTACGTACCAGTAGCCATTTTAAAAGTCAGGATGACCAAGAATTAGAAGTCAGATATGCGGTTTATATTCCGAATGTCAACAAAAGGAGGATCTTCGGCCCGAAACTTGGGGAGTGCAGCTTAGACCCCGGTGCGGGTAACTCTTTGGAAAGTATGTTTTTGTACTGTGTAGCGATATACAATCCTCAGTACTGTGTAGCAATATACACGTAGTGCACTGCGTAACGTGTGCTGTGTGTGCACAATGCAGCAATGCCAAGTTGGCCGCGGCATGCTATGCACTGGGCGTCGTTTTTTTTTAGTTCTTGTCACAGTGTGAGAAATCCCATGATGAGAAACAGCACATTTCTGGCCACTCTTCGTATGGCACACGGTGGCACTATACATTACACTTCGGGGATATCATCTAGTAGCATCGGATTTTGATTGGAACTTCACACTGCAGTTTGGATAAGAAGAACTAGTGCTATTGCAACCAACCTATACCTGTCTTGTCATTAGGTGTTCATACAGATTAAGATTTGACTGTACAAAAACTGCTTCAGGCAACAATCAGGATCATAGTAGTTCTTTGCTAGATAGTAGATAGGCTGCAAAGCGTAGAAATCACTCACCATACGTATGTAATAGGAGCCGTGCAGATCTCGCACCACTGGCATTTCCTTCTTCAGCGCCTGCACCTCCGCGAGCGTGTCCGTGATGCAGTACTGGTGATGGCCTGGTATCAACGGCAGCTTGGCACCCGTGCCCTTGCGTCCATGCTGGAGCAAGGCGTCGAGCTCGCGGCCCCAGAATCCGGCGGCGTTGACGACGTGGTAGCACTCGATGGAGCCGTTCGGTGTTGTGACCTTCCACCTGTTACCACTGCCAGCCATGCTCTCCATGTCAGTTACCTAACACACACACACACACACACACACACACACACACACACACACACACACACACACACACACACACACACACACACACACACACACACACACACACACACACACACACACACACCTGGTCCTGGTCCTGGTATACACTGCCATGTAGGTCACGTGTTTCTCGTTGAGCGAGACGGAGACGAGAGGAGACATGAGCGTTGGTGACGGGATAAGTCGTTTCGCCTTTTGAAACGCCTCCGGCAATTCTGACATTGCAATTGGAACTTGTCCCTTTCATCAGCAGTTGGGCGCCTGGTGGATCGGTTGCAGTTGTGGATAGCAAAGCCCCGGATCGACTTACAGCAGCGTTCACAAATGGGACAGTGAGCGGTACAGCACGGTTTCCGAATACATAGGCGTACAGGTGAAGAGCTTGTGGCATTGGCAACATTCGGGGCAGAATTGGACTGGACACAGCGATGGACTGCAATGCCACCCGCACTCCGAAACCATCGGTGACACTGGGAGCACTGGCGGCTGTTGGCTTGCTGCTGGACTGGTTTACGCCGTTCCATGATGCACTTGTGGCGGGCGATATCTTGCTGCCGAGCAAATGCACGCCGGCACACCTCGCAGACTATCTCCCGAGCCGGTTTCTGAGCTGGTTGTATTGCTCGATAAGCTTGCCGCCACTCAGATCGTTCCTGCGCTGTGTCAAACCATGACTCGTCGGCGATGTTTATTCGTCGCAGGTCGACCCTAATTGCGTCTCGCCATCGTTTCCGCGGGCCACACGCTGGGCGTGGTGGCAGCAATGTGCCAAACAACAACATCCGCGGCATCCGCTCCTCAGGCATGCGTACCACGTGCCCAAGCCATTCCAGTCTTCTCTGCATGAGGCGGTCGGGAATATCCAGTGGGTTTGCTGCATTCCATGTTTTCAGAATGGTGTCCTTGGCTATCTTCAAGTCCCACACATCCCGCTGTGCAACACTCATGATGGAAAGAAGCGACCGGTAGTAGAAGGTCGTGATCCGTTGCACATCACTTTGCAGCGGTACCCACGTCTCCGCACAATAGAGCAGTAAGGACAGAACACAGGCCTCGAAAACCAGACGCTTGGTGCGCAGAGAGAGATTGTGGTCATTGAAGACAGCATGACGGAGCGCTCCAAAAGCACGGGAGGCAGATGAAACACGGGTCGATACATCTTTGTGAGATCGGCCAGAATCATGGATAACAGCACCCAAGTATCGGAACTCACGCACACATTCCAATGTGCCATTCTTCACAGGAAGAGGAAGTCGGTCATCATCCGTGATACCATAGCCAACCGCCATAAATTTGGTCTTGTCCAGATTGACGGTCAGACCAAATGCAGACGAGACATCGATGAACATATCCAGAGCAAGAGCAGCAGCAGTACGGGTAGTGGCAAACAGTGCAGAGTCGTCAGCGAACTGGCAGTCGTTGATGGTAGTCTGATCGTCAGTACGCTTTCTCTTGAAATAAAGCGAGCCCCCAGGATTGAATGCCAACGGGACGCCGATACCAGGCACATGCTCGACCACTCTGGACCATCTCTGGAAAACAGCCCACATGAATATGTTGAATAAGACTGGTGCCATACAACAGCCCTGCCGCAAACCACTCTTCACTGCAATGGGTTGGATGGGTGTTGACCCGATGGAGAGAGTAGCTGACATGGAGGTGTGAAACGACTTGATGATGTTTACGATGTTACTAGGGACCCCTGCCTTCGCGAGAATCAGCCACATGCATTCACGGTTTACTGAGTCGTACGCCTTACGTAAATCAACAAAGACAACGTATCCCGGGCAGCGATGTTCGTACAACTTCTCCAGGACTTGGCGAACTGCAAACACCATGTCTGTGCAAGATCGACCCTTACGAAAGCCGCACTGGGAGTCGGGTAGAATATTCTCCGCAATAATCTGTAATCTGGACTGAAGTACTCGAGCAGCAACTTTCCCAACAACATCCAGGAGTGATATGCCACGCCAATTATCACACAATGAGAGGTTACCTTTCTTTGGGATTGGCACAAGGTTGCAGTCTACCCATTCCTGAGGAACAGCCTCGTCATCCCAGACATGGTGCAACAGATCCAACAGTGCCTCCATAAAACTCTCACCACCCGCTTTGACCAACTCAGGCAGGATAGCTGAGGCGCCAGCGGCCTTGCCGTTGCTGAGTTGTCGAATAGCTCGCGCCACCTCTGCTGCATCCGGCTTGCCAGCGATGTTCTGGTTGATAGGCTGCTGGTCTATTTCGTCAATGGCACATGGATCAAATGTGCTAGGGATGTTGAGTACGCCATCGAAATGTTGGTACCATCGTCCACCTTGTTCCTCCACAGATTTGCAGATGTTGCCATTTGCATCCCTAATAGCGGTAGTAGACACAGGGCGTAATCCCTGCTTGGCAGCCTGCATATCCTTAACACATGCCCACACCCGTGAGGAACTGAACCGTGCACCATCAAGAGATTTGGCTTTGTTGGTGAACCAGGAGTTCTTGGCAGAGCGGACAGCAGCTCTTGCCTTACTCCTGGCAGCCTTGAACCTGTTCCACGTGTCATCAGACCTGCCACTTGAAATCCATTCTTGATATCGCTGATTCCTTTCATTCAACAAGGGTTCGAGGGTATCTTTGCTCTCAGTAAACCAATCTGGTTGACGACGTTTCTGAAAACCGAGGGTCTCCTCTGCAGACTCGGTGACCGCGGTGCGCAACCTCGACCATTTGCATTCAACGGTGGTATGTTCATTCGGCTGTTGCAGACTGTTTGTGAGGCATTCACGATAGACATCAGCAACTCGTGTGATGTTTCCAGATGAGTCAGTGCTGTGGACATCCTTCAAACGTGCAACATCAAACCGCTTACATTTCTTCGTTTGCACACAACGCGAGCGGCGCTGCAGACGGCCTACTACAAAACGCGCAGCCACCAGGTTGTGGTCGCTCCCACATTCCGCACTTCTTATAACTTGAGCATCAATACATTGGTGGTAGTCAGCTTGTGACGTGATGACAAAATCAATACAATGAAATCTCTTTGACCTTGGATGTTGCCAGGTCCACTTCCTATCCTCTGTCTTGCAGAACCATGTGTTACACACCATCGCCTGAATAGTTGCAAGAAAATCCAACAGCTCACGTCCTGCAGAGTTCATCTCACCCACTCCATGTGGGCCCCGTACACGTGACCACTCATCAGCGTCAGCATGCGTACGGGATCCAACTCTGGCGTTGAAGTCACCCAACAGAATAAACTTTTCTGTGCCCATCCGTGGCAAAGTCGCTTGCAAGTCCGCAAAGAACTGTTCCTTGGCAATTCGCTTGCTGGCGAACGTCGGAGCATATGCGGAGATGACAGTATACCATACCGGTGAACACCCATGAATATCAAACTTCAATCGCGCTGACACAATCCGAGAGCTGCGGGCGTCGTATTGACAACCGCCGTCACGCCACGCACACACACACACACACACACACACACACACACACACACACACACACACACACACACACACACACACACACACACACACACACACACACACACACACACACACACACACACACACACACACACACACACACACACACACACACACACACACACACACACACACACACACACACACACACACACACACACACACACACACACACACACACACACACACACACACACACACACGCACACACACACACACACACCATCACACCATCACAGTAATGCACAGCCATACACTCCAGTAGAGGCTGGTGCTGTGCATTGAAATGGACTTGGGAGAAATGCCAAGCAGTACACTCGGTCGACTCTGTGCATCACAGAACATCTGCCTACACCATCATGTTCTAAGACAGAGGCATTGCACGATTTTCACCGCCAAGAACTAATATTCGGATCAAAACCGCAATTTACAATAAATTGTCAAGAACGATGACAACGTCGATGATGACGACGACAATAACGGCAACAGCGACAGCAACAGCAACAGAAACAACAACAACAACACCACCACCACCACCACCACCACCACCAACAACAACAACAACAACAACAGCAGCAGCAGCAGCAGCAGCAACAGCACCAGCAGCACCACCCGCAGCACCAGCAGCGGCGGCAACAGCTGGAGCTCCAACAGAACAATCCGAGCTACAAGCATTCAAGTGCTCTGGAGACTTGCCACCAATCATTATTTTGAATCAGAGAGCCTTGTGACTTGTATCATAGAGAAACACTGCAATTCATCACAGTGGCTGGGCGAGCCCAGGTTTTCCAAACTTCATTTAGACCTGCCAAAATGAAGGGAGAAAATCTCCATGTAACGTGAACGGGGTACACTTTGGTACCTTAAGAGTCTAGACCTACCAGAGCTCGTCATAGTCCATGCAAAACAAAGATGTTTAAAAATATTAATTAAATTAACAACGCTTCTCTCAGAATTTTACGATGATGCTCCCAGAATTATATTAATTACTGCATAGTCATCGTGCTGTCAGTATCAATGTAGCGAACTTCCAGAATTAACATTACTCACAGAATTTAACAACTCTACTCTCAAAATTAATGATGCTACTTTCAGAATCAACAACGCTACTCCCATAAATAAGCTACACTACTTTAAGAGACCATACCAGCCATACATACCTCTGTGTGCGTGAAGATCTTTGCACCGTGTTGCTTGGCACCAGCACCCAACGCCATGATCACAGAGTAAGGATCAATGTAGCCATCGTGTGGATTGAAAAAGCCACCGATGATGCCGTCGGGATTGATCAGCGGGCACTTCTCCACCACCTCGGCCACGTCCAGGATCCTTGCAGGCGCTGGATACCAACTCGCCCTGCTCAGGTGCTGTCGGAACTCATCCATGCGCGTGCCTGTTTCGGCAAGTCGCAACGAACCACAGCGATGCATGCCGACAGCCTAAACACACACCCGTGTAGGGCAAGGGAAATGGATAATTAATGGATAATTACTCATGCAGTATCTTATGTGTATTATGCTGAACGTGATGAGAGAGTCAGGACAACGGAACACACATCACTTGACAAGAGGCTTGTTGAAGCTCACAAAGGCACCCGAACAGAGACCCATGTGCTAATACGTAGCTACGTCCCTGTTCCATCCTCGTCGCTAGCTCGTCAGATCTGCCTCGTGTTGGGGGGGGGGGGGGGGGGGGGGTAAATGCGACAGCGGAGAGACGATTACTCTCACTATTGAGCTCATTGAAACGAGAGGTCTCTAAAACTTGCTAGACCTACGGCTATGATCAGAACAGAATGCTAGTATGGACTCCCATTGCTTTTCATTGCTACGCACAGTGCAACTCTCTGCTGCCAGAGCATCCACATCAGGGCAGTTCACAAAGCAAAAGGCATTTCTAAACCTGCAGCTGTGACTACAGTACTGTTGGGCGCCGAAGAACGGAGCGCCGAAGAACGGAGTGCCGAAGAACGGCCAGGCTAGAATTTCGTCAAGCACAGCATACCAATGTATACACGCTGACTCAACTGCCCATAGACTATAATACATGGAAATAAGAACGGTCTAGGCTAGGAGGCTGACACCCCAGTTCTTTGGCCACCGACAGTACTGTGGTGTCTCTTAGCCCATAGCCTGGTGTACCCTAGTTTGTAACACCGTCTGTATACGTTACCTGGCCTGTTTCCTTCTCCAGTTGCGTGTAGAGTGTATGGCTGTCATAGTGCACACGTCGCACGTTCCCGCCAGGATTGAAGGTGGTGGTGAGGCCAGCCTGTCAACACAGCGCAGTCACGGCAATGATTAGCAAGAACTTAACTCGGAGGAGTGCGCAACCATATCACAGATAGATGTGCACACACACGCACGCACGCACGCGCACACACACACACACACACGCACACACACACACATACACACACACACACACACACACACACACATACATACATACATGTACATGCACGACACACACACATAACGTTACACACACAAACAAGCAAACAAACACACATAAACACTTATACTTGTATTTGCTCACTGCCAAAACTGGTCACGTGGGTCTCTCCGGGAGAGGGGAGAGAGACTCAAAAGGAATATCGGAAAGATGACTCAATTGGCTTTTGAATCGCCCAACGGCTGACACTCCCCGAAATCCCCAAACTATAGGTGGACCTGGAAATGATCCCACTTATGGGCTCGTTACACCTCAGTAAGTGGGTGATGACAAGGTGCAGAAAAAGCACTGACGGCATCAGGATATCCGTCCCGGGATCCAACTGCAGGTACCCCTGCCCCCAGTGAAGGTAGTAATTGCTACTAGTGACGGTGGGTGGCTAAATCAGAGTGGATCTGATACTTCGAAGTAGAAGCTTCATTGGCACCATTGATTGCACAAAAGTTAATCTAGCCAGAAGCAGTCCATGGTTAACAGGTATGTATACTTCAAATAGACAGTATTATCAACCCTGAAACCAACAAAGGTGGCAAGTACAACAATACACCTTCAAGCAGCCGAGCCCGTTGGCAACAGACCCAACACTATCTGGCAAGTAGTATGTATAAAGCCGGTTCTGGGTAATTTTTCACCTTTGACCTTTGGGCCAAATAAGGCACACTGTGTCGGTCGTGCTTGGTCTGGCCCCGGGACTCCCCCAGGGTTTGACCTTTGACCTTTGGGTTAAATAAGGCACACTGCGCTTGGTCTGGACCCGGGGCTCCCCAGAGTTTGACCCTGACATGCCATGTCATGTCATCCAACCCCACCTCCGGAGCTCCCCATGCAATTTTTCGAAAATGGTCATGCTCACACACACGTCACAAAGGTTGATTCTTGATAGGTTGAGACTACTTCACATCAAGGCCACGATGACCTTTGAGAACAAGGCTGTGTCTCAAACAAGGCCAAAGGTCACGCCACGGGGAGGTGACGACCTTGGAGAACACGATGTGTTTCGAAAGCGGAAAGACGTCCCCGTCATGGTGAGTCTTTTTTGTTCGGGTTTGGAATCTTTCGACTGTGATATCAGATTGAGATGTGAATCCCTTTCTTCTATCGAAAGGTCGATGTGATGGAGATTTTTTCTAGCTTTCCGCTCATATAATTCTTACTCTCATAGTACTTGATTTTCATATATTTTCAGTGGTGGAAATACGTGAAGCACACGGACCATGGATGCACACACCATGGAGTGTGCTTTGACGTCACAGTGGATTATAGGATACACAATGGACCACACAAACTCACCCGCGCGCATCACATACACTGTGCAATGACATCACAGTGAACTGCACGATCGGTGGATGCTTTACATATAAGGAATTCCGGGAATTGGACTTCTCCGTTCCTGATTGGTCGATTCTTTCGTTTTTCAAATCAAGCTTCCTGATTGGATAATTCTTTACGGCGGGAATTGATTTGATTGAATACTATTTCCGAAATTGGACTATTCCATCGAGAAGTGAAATAAAAGACCCAACACTTCAGATCAGTTCTTCATTCGGGCAAATAGCCCTGAGATAGGAAGATGGAGCCTCCTCGAAAGAGACCCAGGATCGACTTTGAACCAGTTCATTCCCTGCGACTGATTAGATCATTCGTACACAGACCGGAAGATGCTGTTGATGTGTTGGAGTACTTTTCTACTAGTACCTATGCTGTCGAGGAGGTACTCATGCAGGCCCTTGATGAATTTGGGCAATTCAAGTTCTCTCGTCGTTGAAGTCATTATGAGGAAGGTCAACCCCGCTACGGGAGAAGTTGTTCAGCATTCCT
>NC_088643.1:22813053-22925553 GCF_964019385.1 Sycon ciliatum
GGTAGGATTTCATCCACCTCGAATACTTCCTCCGTCCAGTTCGCAGTGTAGCCCTTCTCGAAATGACGCTTAGATACGGTTAGGCGCACCTCGTCACCCACTTTGAACTTGGGTTTTGACTGCAGGGGGTCTTGTTGATCTGCATCTTTTGGTATTCTACCGTTCGATGCTTCGTTAGGTGTCATCCCAATGCTTCTATGCTTTGACTGGTTGTAGCGGTCTAGTAGTAGAGGTAGGACGTTGAGGTACGTGTTCGTGGATTTCTCTGTAAAGTGACGCCACATTCTTGCCTTCAGCGTTCTATTGAAGCGCTCGACCACCACCGCTTTACCCTCGTTGTGGGTGCTGTACATGATGATATTATGTTGTGATAACCATCGTTTCATGGGGGCATTATAGAATTCCTTGCCTTCGTCTACCCAGAGTTTTAGCGGTGTCCTTCCGGATGTACTGACAATCTTATCGAACGCATCTCTCACGGCGGTACCCGTCTTCGATTTCAAAGGCATTGCCCAGGCATAGCGGCTGTATAAGTCGATGACTGTTAGCAGGAATTTGATGTTTTTATTGCTTCGGGCAAACCGTTGCATATCGACGAGGTCTGCACTCCATATATGATCAATTGCTCTGCTCTTCACCTTGCGTCTTTTGAAATGCACTCGTCTTGGCTTGTGCAATTCGTTAGCCAGTTTCGTATGGAACGGTGCGGGTTCTGTCTTCTTCTTCCGTCTTCCATCATGAATATTATTGCCTTTTGCACTTTGTTGTCCCACAAGGCTCCAGCACCTTCCAGGACACCTGAACTGAGAACCAGTTTATCGTTTTCCAGTTTTTCATCCTCATCGAAGACTCTTCGGAAAATTCGAAGTGCTTCATCCAGACCATATTTGGAAAATAACTTTCCCATCAATATGGCATACCATCCACATACTGCTGTGCTTCTGTCTTGAACGGCTTGGGTGTTGGTGATGATCTTACAGTCTGCATAGGCTTCTTTAAAGAAATCGCACAGTGCAGGTTCAGTGTAATCTTTCTCCATAGTGTATAGACTGCGTCCGAAACTGTCAAAAACCAGGATCACGTTTTGCTCGCGACACACGGTCAACCAATGATGTCCACCTTCCGGTGCATCGTACACCGGTAGAACGTTGTCGGTGTTGACGATACAAAAGTCTCCATTGTTCAAGGGTGGTAAGAGGTCGTAACTTGTACACCCCACGAACCCTCCAACACCATTCAATCTTCCTTTGATGTCGGCACTGCTGAGAGGGTAGTCCATTCTTGATCATAGCCTGAAAATTTTCGCACGTGATCACATTGAACGTCCACTCAGGATATCCTTGATGATACGAGTGATCCTGCTTTTATCCTTCAGAACCTCTTGAATGAATGATGCATCGTCCACCATCACCTTTTGTGCTCTAACCATGAAATGCTCGGGATGGATCAATTTTGCTTCAGTTGTTCTACCATACGTAGAAGTCATGTCGTTGAGATCTTGAAACTTGAGCTGTGATCCTGGTACAGCTAGCACTAGGGTGGCTAGTTCATGAATCTTTCGTTCTGATCGAAGGAATCCATCGACATGTTTGTGGATTCCCACCGCACCCGCTATGGTTGCAAACGGGTACCTGGACATGTAGATGCGATTCGTCTCGTTGACCAGAGTAGTGTAGTCGTTCATCGTCTGCGTCTTCAGGGCATCCGCAGCCGCTTCCACCCGACTCCTGAACCTCAGTCGATCTTCATCGTAGAGTTGCAGCAGTTGTGATCGGCTTGTGAAATAGTTGCTCTTCAAAAAGGTTGCCGGTATATTTGTATGTCGGAGGAAACTGTCCAGGATTTGTAGGATCCATCGGTCAAATTCGTGGTCTTGTAATAGATTGAAAGGCACTGATGTTAAAGGTGCCTTTCTCTTCTTCCTGACATCTGCAACGGAATCGCGAACTTGATCGGTAGTGGAATCATAGTTGAGTATGTTGGATGCAATCACATTTCTCACAGACGGGTAACTGATGTGATCGGGATTGTTTTTGAAGTGGGTGTCATATAGACGCTTTACTCGCGGATCGGCTTGCAGTTCCAACAGGGTGGAGGTGCTCAAACTGTGATCTGGTACTTGGGAAAGAACTTTCTTGACGCTTTTCAAGTATGCATTGTAGTTATTACCTCCTTTTTGCCGCATGAGTGGTGGTATACCGAGAACTTCCCACGAATTTGCCCTCTTCTTAATGATGTGTTGAGGATGTTTCGTCATAAACTGCAAGGTTTGCAACCTTTTACGCTTGGGTATCGAGAAGGATCCCTTTCTGGGTCCCACTCTTTGTATACTGCTCGGTAGCCCATTTGAGAATTTCACCGTAAGATACTCCATTCTTATTCATGATTGGAATTTTTTTCAATGTTTCGGCTAACTTTTCGGCTAACTTTCCGGCTAACTTTCCGGCTAACTTTCCGGCTAACTTTCCGGCTAACTTTCCGGCTAACTTTCCGGCTAACTTTTCGGCTAACTTTTCGGCTAACTTTTCGGCTAACTTTTCGGCTAACTTTTTGGCTAACTTTTCAGCTAACTTTTCGGCTAACTCTTCGACTAATATCGTACACACACACACACACACACACACACACACACACATCAACGAGGGATTTATTCAAAAGTCACCTTTAATGCAGTGTCTTCGCAATACGTGTAGTACTGATTAGAAGAGCAATCAATGGTTAGGATAGGCCTGCGGCACGCCGACAATAACTTCTCGTACAATCTAAAGATAATGGATGACTTCGTGCACATACCACCAAACAGAGTATTGAGATAACGTTTAATATTGCTTTTATCGGTGAAGCGAAACAGATACATAAAGTTTGCATTGATCTTCATGTCCTTAATGTTATCAAAGCTCTGAGAGAGAAAGAACACGTTCAACTTATGATGATGGCTGTACATGGTGAAGAACTTGTAGAGACACTCTTGTTTAGGACTCTTTCCCTTTCGGTGAAGACTGTATTAAATTCTAATTGTTCGAACTCTGGTGTAGTGAACTGACACTCGGAAAACAACATGCAGACATGGAACACAACTAAAAATGCAGAGAATGAAACCAGGAAAACGCAAAGGCAAACAACAACCACAACTGTCACTTATCTGGGCAAGAAGCTAACCACCATTCTCTCAAACTTGACAAAACTCTCTCTCTCAAATCGCTGTCCTCAGCGAAACGTGCTCGCGTGCGTGCATTGGCTTACGTGTAGTCTACGTGTACATCAGTGTGCGTGCATGCATATCGAAGTGTACGAGTAGAAAAGAAGAATGATCATGCGCGCATGATGCATCGATGAGTCATACCACCACGTAACCATGGATATAAATAATGGCGACGTGATGGCGACAGCAAAGTTCCGCGTACAAAAGCGCAGGTGCAACAAGGAAAAATCAGAGTGCAGAACAAACAGAAATTCAAATCGAAAGGAGATAAATATTGTGGAGATGAAGCAAATCAGTTTGGTCTGTCAGAGGGTGCTTGCGCCCAGAGACAGGGTGACAGCAAACCCTGTCAGAGAGAGTCAGTGTACAGAATAGGAATACATAGAACGCAGCACGCAATGGAGTTGCTGTGGAGAGCGAGAATGCAAGCAACAACGTAAGTATTATCTATGCAAGTGATTATATCGGCGTATCCGACAAACACGCACAACAAACACTGTATTGTAACAACACACTCGTAAATGATGTTATCCCAACAACACTCATTCTATTTCAGCGCAGTGTCCTGTCCAATCACTCAAAATCACACTCGTAAATCTCGCACACTCCCTCCTTGCAGCATGTGACAGTTCTGTACACAAATCGTAACTACAATACACTAATAGTATCAACGTGCAACATGTGACATGTGATAGTTCTGTACATCACCACCCTCCCTCACGAACAGTGATTGAGTGAGGCAATAGAGATAACATAACTTACTCAGAATCCACCTCTTGCGGAACGAGCTCATACGAACACAGCATACTCAGAATCCACGTCTTGCAGAACGAGCACAATACTAACACTAACACAGCATACTCAGAATCCACCTCTTGCGGAACGAGCTCATACAAACACAGCATACTCAGAATCCACCTCTTGCAGAACGAGCACAGTACTGGTGGCTTACTCAGAATCCACCTCCAGTGGGACGAGCACATTGATTGGTCGGCGGTAGGTCTTGCCGCGGACGAGAATGTCGACCACCCGTACGTTGCCATCTTTGCCTGGGTACACTTGCAGTATTCTTGCGAGCGGCCACTTCCCTCTTGGAGTGCCAGGTTCCAAGAATAGCACTACTTCACCAACACGTACATTGCGGTGCAGATTGCGCCATCGTTGACGCAGGTTGAGCGCTGGGACGAGCTCCTTCAGCCACCTGTCCCAGACGTCCTTACTCAGTCGCTGAACTGCTTTCCAGCGATGTCTTGGATTCACGCGATCAGCTTGATCAGCCAGTTCCTCAAGTGCCAGCGACAGGTCGGCATGGCTGGTGAGGAAATGCTGTGGCGTGAGTGGGGTGAGGTCACTCGGATCTGAGCTTATCGTCGTGAGCGGCCTGGTGTTGAGGAATGCTTCCACAACTATGAACGCCGTACTCAGCTCCTCGTCTGTGCAGTCTCCGTGCTCCAGGATTCCACGCAACGCACGCTTGGCGCACTTCACCATCGACTCAAACACGCCCCCATGATGGGGCGCCTGTGGGGGGTTGAAACGCCACTCGATGTGCTCCGATGCGAGTGCGGCGCTCACTCTGCCGGAATTCAGCTGCTCGACTGCATCCCGCAACTCCTTTTCCGCAGCTACGAAATTTGTGCCGTTGTCCGACACAATCAGAGCCGGTCGACCGCGTCGCTTCACAAATCTACTCAGAGCCAGCAGGAAACCATCAGTGTCGAGGGAGTATGCCATCTCCAGGTGCACTGCTCTTGACTGGAGGCAGGTGAAGACGCACAGATAGCGCTTGGTCTTGACCCTGCCACGACCTTGCTTCGTCAGGAATGGCCCTGCGAAATCCACGCCCGCTCGGTGAAACGCACGTACAGGTTCTGCTGTTCTGAAGCTTGGCAACGGCGCCATCAACTGCTCAGCTGGCTTGGCCCACTGTAACTTGCAGCCAGGGCAGGAACGTCGGTGAGCCTTGACAGCGCCGAGACCACCAACCACCCAGAACTCGCCGTTGAGGTTTGCCAGTAAGTGGTTCTTTCCAGCCACATGCTTGCACTTCACATCCTCATGCGCAATACGTAGAGCCGTAACAGGGTGCTTGCCTGGCAGGATGATGGGTCGCCGGGCTCCACTGGGCAAATGATGAGCGGTTTTCAGGCGCCCGTTCATGCGGAGAAGCCCTGGCTTCGCGTCTCCATCCCACTCTGGCATCAGATGGCTAAGTGCATGCGCCTTGGGCAATGGTTGACCGCTGCGCTGGGCCTTGATGACGTCACTGTAAGAGTCCTGCTGAGCGTTGGCAAACCAGTGGAATTCAGCATTGCGAACTTCGCTCACTGAGAGCTCGGGCACTTCTACTGCTGGCAGGGCGTGCCTTCGCTTCAAGGCCTTGCGAGTCGGACGGCTGCCATCGCGTGCGACACTGATGCTGGATGTAGCGCTGGATGACTGCTGCGCTGTAGGGTCTGCTGGCTGAGCCTGGCGGTGTCGGCAGTTGTCCGCAAAACGTTTGCACCATGCGGTGACCCGCACAAGTCGTAGCCAGCTGCTAAAGTTGACCGGGTTGAGTCGGCTAGTTTGCTGCTCGTCCTCTGCTGGTACCGTGACTAGTGTGGCCTCAATCATCCGCTTCAACTGGCCAGGTAATTCGGCTGTCGGAACAGAGTCTGGAAGCTTGGGCCAGTCATCCTCTGGTGCGCTGGAGAGGAAGGCAGGACCGTTCCACCACAACGTGTCATTGGCCAAGTCCTCTGCTAGTAGGCCACGCGTCGCTTTGTCAGCTGGGTTATTCTTGCCGCTGATGTGGTGCCACTGCTTGACGCTGGTCACTTCCTGGATGAGTGATACTCTGTTGCCGATGTCAACCTTGTACCGCCTGCTGTGGTTGCGGATCCAGCCAAGCACATTCATAGAGTCTGTCCAGAATGTGTGCTGGCTAATAGGTATCCCGATGGCTTGCTCCAGGTGCTGGCTCACGCGGATACCGAGTACCGCACCACGTAGCTCAAGTTGAGGGATGCTCTGTCGACGGATTGGAGCTGGCTTTGCCTTGGCCATTGCCAGAGTTACTCTGACGTTGCCGGTAGTGTCCACTGCACGCACGTATGCTGACGCGGCAATAGCTCGATCAGATGCGTCAACAAAGGTGTGAACCGACAGCTGGCTCTCTGGTGCACCTGGTGCCTTGAAGCTGCGTGGAGCCTGAACTCCTGAGAGACCTGGCAGCTCACCGAACCAGGCTTGCCATTTCTTCGTCTCTGCGCTAGGGAGTCGCTCATCCCAGCCAACACCAAGTAGACACAAGTCCTGGAAAAGGATGCGTGCCCGGATAGTGAATGGCGCGATCTGGCCTCTCGGGTCGAACACAGTCGACAGCCCGCTCAGCACTGAACGCTTCGTTGGGCTCTGCTTGGTCTGCTGGTAGCGGAAGGTGAACGTGTCGGACTGTGAATGCCAGCTGACGCCGAGTGTCTTCACTGTTGTTAGGCAGCTGTGAGCATCTCGCTCACCCAAGTTTAACACCGCTTCCTTGGCACGGTCGGCCTCTGGGATGGACTCCATGACGGCTGCACTGTTCGATAACCACTTCCGCAAGTGGAACCCACCCTGCGCTAGGAGACACTGCGTTTGCTGCTGGGTGTTGCACGCAGCTTCGTCGGATGCAGCCGAGCTCAGCAGGTCGTCCACATACGTGGACTTGTCGATGGCTTCCACCGCTGCTGCAGAGTACCCATCACCAAAGTGTTCCAGGGTCTTCTTGACCGCCTTGCCTGCCAGGTAGGGGGATGCCTTTATGCCGAACACTAGCCGGTTCCACTCAAACACACAGACTTCTCCATCCACCCTCCACAGGAAACGATGGTATTTCCTGTCACTTTCTGCGAGAACGACTTGCGGGAACATTTCAGCGATGTCCGCTACCAGAGCAACTGGCTCCATACAAAAGCGCAGCAGCACAGAGGATACGTCGTTTTGCAGCGCTGGACCGGTCAACATCTCGTCGTTAATCGAGACACCGTTGCACTCTGCCGCTGCGTCAAAGACAATTCTGACTTTCGTGGTACTCTTATCGTCGCGTACCACCGGAAAGTGCGGCAGATACCATTGGTCCTCTCCGTCAGCTTGCTCAGTAGGTACCATGCTGACGTAGCCTTTCTCAATATGACTGTTCATGACCTCGTGATACTGCTTCTTCACTGCTGGTCGCTTGTCCAGTGCTTTCTCCAAGGACCTCAACCGCTGCTCGGCCATGATGCGGTTGGAGGTCAGCTGAGGCTGTGACTGGCTGCTCGCCCATGGAATGGACATCGTGTAGCGCCCGTCTTCATACCGCACAGTGTTGTTGGTGTGTAACTCGGCCTGGCGATCAGCTGGCGATGGCGTCTCGACATTGGATGCTGCCGCTTCCGTGCCCACCTTTTCTGTCTCCCAGAACTTGTGAACGATCTCATCGAGCTTACTTTCTTCTTGTACGCCAGCCTCAGTGCACAGGGCGATGCAGGTATGTTGCAGTGCAGTACTGTTGTTCCCCAAGGGGCCGAAACACACCCAACCGAGTGGTGTGCGCCGGGCAATCAGTCCGCTCTCTGAGTGGCCGCTGCGCTCCTCCAGTGACGTGTGCAGCTCTGCTGCATTCAGACCGATCAGAATGCCCACTGTGGGAGACGGCAACGGCTGGAATTCGATGTTTCCTGCCCACGTGCCGCTGTTCTGGGCCCAGTCCACCGTACTCATTGGCGTTACAGCTGGCAGCACCCACGCACTAAACTGGGCCAGTCTGCCGTCTTGAGTCTGGACACCGACATTGATGTGCGGTCGGGTGCCACTAACTGTCTTCCCTCCGAGTACTGTGGTCTGCAATGACTCTTGAGGACCCGTAAGTCCAAGCTCCTGGGCCACAGACTCGGTGACGTAACTCGTTGATGACGCTGAGTCGAGCAGGGCGGTCACCTGCATCTGGCGGTCCTTGTTGACTAGTGTGGCAGACACGGTCATGAACGCCATTCCACCGGACGCGCGTAGAGTCGCAGCTGGCTCTTGCAGGATGTGCAGTGCCGCACCTGCTGACGGCACGCTGGCTGTTGGCGATGCTGTGTGCTGCCTGGCTGCCTGTGTCGAACTGCTGACCGCTGTGTGTCTGGCCTTGGCGTCAGTAGTAGAGATATTAATGTGTGGCTTGTCCGATTTCCAAACATGTAACAAACTGTTATGTTTTCGTCCACACGCATCACATGGCTTAGCAGAGCAGTCATTTGAACGATGCCCTGTCTGTAGGCAATTCGTACAAACGCTGTACAGGGGCTTGACCGCTCCCCACCTCTCGCGCACCGACATCTTGCGCAGCTCAGCACATACAGCAAGGGCATGATGCCCCTGGCACACCGGGCACACCGTTGTTCGTGGCTCTGGTGCCGAGGCCGACGTTGTTCTGCTGCTAGCTGCTGGAATGGTGGCCATGGTGTGGTGGCCTTGCGTACGCCCTGTAGCCGCTTTCTCCGGCTTTTTGACCGTCAAGACGTCCCCAATGCGAGCATCGACCTGGCGCATACGATGCACTCTATCCAGCAGCCATCTGGACAGGTCATCCACGTTACCAGTGGCGTCGTCATAACGCTCAATGTAGCGCAGCAGAAGGTTGCGGGGCAGTTTCTGTGTAACCGTTACGTACATCTCTCTTCCCGGCATGATGTGGCCCGCCTGCATGTTTAGCAGCACGTTGCGGAGCTTGATGGCGAGCGTCTGCAGAGCGGTGGTGTCTTTGTCGTGCTGAATGCGTGGCAGTGCATACAGCTCTTTCTGCTGGCGCTCGAGCTCGCGCTGGCTGCCACCATACCACGCATCCAGCTCAGCCATTGCGGACTGGTACGCACCCTCGCCGTCCAGCAAGTCCGCTATCAGATCTTCTGCTGCTCCACCGGCCACTGCTTCGCGAAGACGAGCCATCTTGTAGTGGTCGGACACATATGGGTCCTCGTCCACCAGACGCAAAAAACGCTGCTGCCACTTCATGTAGCTGCTCTCTTCCCCATTAAACTTTGGCAGCTCCAACGGTTTTATTTGTGCCTGGCGAATGCCCTGGCGCCAACCGTCTGGTATGCCGTCTGCCCATTTTTGCACGCGGGCCATGTCGGGTGGGAGCGTCTGATGTTCGACGATTCGACGAGGCTGTGGTCTGTACGTCTGCTGCGGTTGTGACTGTTGTGGTGGCGGCTGCGGCTGAGGCATGCTCAGTGCACCCGCAACGGTTACAGGTAGCTGATTGAGCACTGGTTGCTGCCGCACTAGGTACGAGGCAGCTGCTACTGGTTGGTGCACTGAAGCGTGGTGATGGTGCACGGCTCGCTTTCCGTGCTGCACTGCCATTGTGTGCTGCACTGCAGCTCCTGGATGCCGCACAGCTGAGTGCCAGATTGGCCTTGGCTGCTGAGCCTGACTGAATGACACTGCGGAATCGTCGGAGGCCTCAGACGTGCCAGCTGACTGCCTTGCGGCGAACATTCTCCAGTCCATGTTCCGCGCGCCATCCACTGCTGCTGTATGTTCAGTCAGGCTATCATATCCCCGGGTTTCGGCACCAGCTTGCACTGGTGGCTTGACAACACGACCCTGGTCCACACGACTCAATGATACGCACTTTGCGGCCGGGACGACACGAGTGTTGCCACATCTTTGCAAGGCATCGTCAAACTTGGCAAGTGCCTCCGCAGTCAAGCCATGCCCTCGCCGCCTCGGGGAACTCCTCTGGGACAGCTGCTCCGTTTTTATTGCTTCCTCTAACGCCAACTTTTTGGCCCAAATGTCCTTGCGGAGTTCAATCTCCCTTTTCTTTACATCTAACTCCATGGTGGCGAGCTCCTCCGCCGCTTCCAGCTCTGTAGCTTTCAGTTCGACCTTGAGCTGGGAACCGCTACTGGCCCTGGACGGGACAGCGGACACCGAGCTCCTTTTATCCGCAGCCACGGCGAGTTCGGGCTCCTCGTGTCCATATCTCAATGGTGGCACACCCTTGGTTGAGCGTTGGCTCGTACGCGGAGCTGACGCCGAGGACATGATGCTAACTTTACGTTCCACAGCACTATAACTTTACTACAATGTCTACATACTACTACACTCTACAGAACAAGCTCAGTCCGAGATCCGGCTCGAAGGACCAGTTGTTTAGGACTCTTTCCCTTTCGGTGAAGACTGTATTAAATTCTAATTGTTCGAACTCTGGTGTAGTGAACTGACACTCGGAAAACAACATGCAGACATGGAACACAACTAAAAATGCAGAGAATGAAACCAGGAAAACGCAAAGGCAAACAACAACCACAACTGTCACTAATCTGGGCAAGAAGCTAACCACCATTCTCTCAAACTTGACAAAACTCTCTCTCTCAAATCGCTGTCCTCAGCGAAACGTGCTCGCGTGCGTGCATTGGCTTACGTGTAGTCTACGTGTACATCAGTGTGCGTGCATGCATATCGAAGTGTACGAGTAGAAAAGAAGAATGATCATGCGCGCATGATGCATCGATGAGTCATACCACCACGTAACCATGGATATAAATAATGGCGACGTGATGGCGACAGCAAAGTTCCGCGTACAAAAGCGCAGGTGCAACAAGGAAAAATCAGAGTGCAGAACAAACAGAAATTCAAATCGAAAGGAGATAAATATTGTGGAGATGAAGCAAATCAGTTTGGTCTGTCAGAGGGTGCTTGCGCCCAGAGACAGGGTGACAGCAAACCCTGTCAGAGAGAGTCAGTGTACAGAATAGGAATACATAGAACGCAGCACGCAATGGAGTTGCTGTGGAGAGCGAGAATGCAAGCAACAACGTAAGTATTATCTATGCAAGTGATTATATCGGCGTATCCGACAAACACGCACAACAAACACTGTATTGTAACAACACACTCGTAAATGATGTTATCCCAACAACACTCATTCTATTTCAGCGCAGTGTCCTGTCCAATCACTCAAAATCACACTCGTAAATCTCGCACACTCCCTCCTTGCAGCATGTGACAGTTCTGTACACAAATCGTAACTACAATACACTAATAGTATCAACGTGCAACATGTGACATGTGATAGTTCTGTACACTCTCTTTGACTACCGTGCTTCAAACCCATCACTCTGATGTCATCAATGATCACATACGTATTAGGCTGGAGATTCATGTCTTCGATGCACTCGGGCATGGTGCTGTAATGCTTAAAGGATTTGAGGCTTGGGAGACGATACTGATCGGCCGGCGTGTTGGAGATGACCACCATACGCTCAGGTTGTATGCGTTTCAGGAGTTTGATGAGAAAGTAGGATTTACCCATGTTGCTCTGTCCCAGAAACAATACGTTTTGTCCCCAGGATTTCAGGGCAGGAATGATTTCAGTGAACCAATCCTTAGACTCGAATTGAAGACCAGGAACGTGCAGCTTGTGTCGAGCAGTGGCCGTGGTTGGAACATCATCGTTCCTTACAGTACTAGCCTTTTTCTTCCTCTCGGTTTCCTGTCCAAGGAGCGAGATGAAGTCCATGATCAGATGTTGTAGGATGGACCGATGTGAGCGGAACTCAGAGAAGACGGTCCTGCACTGTTAATGTTCTGTCGAATTTTTTGAGCAAATGGAGTTTCAGGACGGGTCAATGATCTCCGTGGTGCAGACAGCAATGAGGAAGCTTCGTTCAGGGCACGATGTCCTAATTGCTTGAACAAGGTCCTTCCTTGTTTCTTTATTCCTCGTGCCCTGCGGCCTTTGGAGCGAATTTGACGAGCTGGCTTCTTGGTTTTTCGAGGTGCACGTTGTCGAATTTTCTTCGGAGCGTGACGACGACGACGACTTTTAGTGCGCTTCATGGTACCTGTTGAGCTTCCCTTCCTCACTCCTCTACCGAATATTTTATCCATTTCGTTGTCACCTAGTGATGCCATGGTACCCATGGCCAAGGGAGCAGCCAGATTCGTTAGGAGTGGTATGGCCTTGGCGGCTAATCCTGGTGGAATGGCTAGACCACCTCGGTGCATGGACGGATTGTAAGCCGTTTTCATTTGTGCTTCCACGATGTCTCCGGACTCTCCTCTCCCCAAAAGCATGGGAAGAAGTGTCATTCCTGCCATGGCAGCCAAGGGTCCAAGTCCACCGCGTTGCATGTCATCTTGTTTTGTCATGGGTTCCGCCATCTGTTTGTCCATCTCCTCGGGTCCAGCACCAATAAGGTTTTTCCAGAAGCTCTTTTTCCAGAAGAAACCACCGTGTTGTCGACTGGACGATTTCAAATCACCACCGTAGACACGATGTCTGGTCTCTAGGTCACCACCTTCCATGATGCCCTTTTAGTACTAGATCGGAATTAATTTATACAACTTCGGCTTTGATGCCTTCGTCTTTGCTCATGGTGTACAAGTACTTATCCATGCAGAGAAGGTTGACTTTGATCGAGGCACCATTTTCGCTAGGTCTTCTCAACGGAGCGTTTGTCACGTCGGTAAATTGATAGTCGATGGACAGATTTCCTCTCGATCTTGGATTGTCTGTCGTCCGATCCAGATTCAAGTTGATAGGTACCATAAAGTAGTGATTGCAGTAATCTGCAGCGGTGATGGGGATTTGCGTTCCATACGTCTTGCCGAAAAAGTCTTGAACCAGATTGTAGCCACGCAGGTAGGAGGATTTGTTGTAATCGTAGAAGTATTGTCCTTCCGTATTACGACTCACATCCCACTGGAACTTGAGCGGGTTGTCAAAGAGCGTCTCGTCGTTGACAGTGACACGAAGTTGACTGAGATTTGCGTGAATCATGGCCAGTCTGTTCGAAGAATGCGATGCTTGACCTCCAGCCAATGTTGGTTGTGTACCATGAGTCAAATCCGTGAAGAACAGGATCATTCTGCGTGGTATGTCTGCATTGTGAAGCAATTCCAGTGTACCAGCATCATCTGAAATGCTCTTTTGTATGAGACGAGGACACCACGTGTGGAAATAGAGTTGTTTGGGAAGGCGTACACGATCGGTGAGATTGGGTTCCATGCGATAGGTAGTGTACACAAAGTCCAATTGGAGTAGATCGATGTCAATATCACCGACACTCAGAGCACTGTTGGCACCACCGCCTTGATCGCTAAGCATGATGTATCTGGAAAGCTCGGATTGGGGCAGATCAAAGCGAAGCTTCACCTGTGTACCCGGGGGTAACCAAGCATCGTCCTGATTGAAAAACGGTAGGAAGGGTCTCAGCTTGTATTGAAACCGTCCAACAGCTGCCCGAAGTGCTTTTTCCTGTACCGTGTTGGAGAAGCCTTCGTTGGTCACAAGCTCGACGGTGGGTGCACGCTTGGGTGTGAAATTAGCGTCGAAATCCGGTGCTCGTGCTGCATCAGCGTGTACAGCGTTTGTTTCGAAGGCATAGCCATGCTTACGCTTCACACCAAGTTGATAGGGCGATAAATCCACACCTCTCAATGCTCTTTGCGGATCCAGTTTCTGTAGACCGTAGAGATCCGAGTCAACGTACTGAAGGCGCTCGCTGCTGCTTTCCATTAGACTGAGGATATGCTGAACCATTTGCATGTCGGCAACTTTACTCGATTGCGTGACCTCGGTTCCATTGATCTCCACTCGAATGTTCTTGAACCATGAAAAGGCTGGTGACGTGGTGCACACCCATCGTGTGTAGTCTCCAGGTTGATTATCGAGATTGTTTTTGACACTATAGCGCATTTTCACGATGAAATAGCTCTCCCCCAGAGCAATGAAATTCGGTGACGAGATGTCCAGCTCATTGTTCAGGGATGGTGGTGATCGATCTGCTGAGGAAAAGAGTCGTACTCCCCCGCGTCTACCCTCAAGCAACGAGAGTTTCTTCTCCGTCCTGTCGAGGATGTTCTTCTGAACGATCTTCGTGTTGGTCAGGAGTCCCGTGAAGGACTCCGGAGCTTGTGGTGAGTATATCTCCTGTGCCATTCTTGCGAGTCACATTATAATAGGGGCGAATTTTTTTCAACGATCCAATATCTAGTGTCTTGCGAAAGTCGTTCATCATCGCTATCAATCGTTGATGCTCCTCGTTAGTGAGCTTCCCATCCTCCAGAGTGATGCCCAATTCCAACATGAACACGTCTTCTGCTCTCTCCATCTGCTGCAGTTGTTCGATACACGTGATAAGTTGACGTTTGGTGTCGAGAACGTGTTTGCCTATGCATGCCATGATCACGCCGATAATCGTGCTACTGATGGCGATGATTCGAATGCGATGTTCTCCAGATACGGCACCACTCCCTTGAAGAATGTTGAGAATGGTTTGACTGAGTATGAGAAAGGACAAGATTGCGGTGTTGTAAATCACGTACTTCTCCAGGCAACGCACTTTTTCGCTCTCCAATTCCTTTCGTTTTGCTATATCCTCCACCATGTCTCGCACGTGACGGACACGAACATCTGGAAGATCCATCTAAGACGTGTTGGTGATCCGAAGATCAAGGTAGACGGGATATCCTGAAGTGATGTGTTCACCGGTGTTGAATTTCAACCAAAACGAAATGCTAGTCACGTTTTCGTGTGGAAGCAGCATTCGCTTGTCTTCTTTTCCAAACACGTAGTTATTCAAACCGTTGAGGGTTTGAATGAGAAAGGTCTTCAACACCCTCGAATCAGTGTTGTCTTCGTACTCCACAGCAGGTCCGATTAAGTCGGCGTAGAGCAGGACAAGTCGTCTGTCTTTTGTCAGATCCACAGCGAACGGGAAAGTGTGAGATCCCTCGATCGTGTATGGCTTGAGAATAGTGCCCACACCCAGCACCAATCCGGGTGAGTCCTTCTTCAACAAGCACCTTTTAGTCCTGGGTATCGAGACACTTATGCGGCTGGTGTGACGAGAGTAGGAAAACACAATGTCTCCGTGTCCCGATCGTTTCAGAGTGGTATTGATTATAGACACCAAATCGTCTACATCGCTGTATGTTCCCGTCTTCATGGACAGTCTATCCTCTTCTTCTTCACCATGTACCACATAGAGTTTGTTCGTTGCCTCGTCTATGTTCTCAAAGTGTACTTCAAACTGAGCCGATTCAACATGCAGGACTTTATCGCGCGTATCGAGGTCCTTCACATTTAGAGTAAAGTTCGGTTTGTGCAATCCCCTGCTCACTCCCGACGTGTTGTTCGCCACTGTCAATATCACAGACATTCTGATCTGGTGATGTGATGATGATTACTATAGATCAGTTTTATTTTTATTTTTCATCACAAGAATGTTGTGTAGCATGTGTGCTATAATGTGTGCTATATATTGTAGTGTGTCATGAGTTCTGTGTGGATGCGCTGGATTGTGTGAGAAGATAAACTCTCGACAAAGTGCAAATGACAGAACAACTTTGACGTAGTACCGTTGAAGAATTGAGTACCACCAATGCGATAATCGCAATCTTCGATTCCATTGGTTCTGGAAAATGGCTCACTTTCCAAGTTGGAATGTATCAAAATGGAGTTTACGTGTAGAGTGAATAGGCCTTCTGAATTCCGAGCGTAACTTATGACACACTTTGTACCCAAGAGATCCATCATGCTCGACACAGGCTTATCCAAAGCCGCCGATAATTGGTTTGTTAAAGACGAAACGGGTAGGTTGAATGATGAATAGCCGGAACCTGTGAAGTAGTTGCCACTTATGTGTGTGGCAGTGAACAACACGTACAAACTATCCAAGGTGAAATTTCCGACAGTATCGATGTCGAATGCCTTCAATGCCATGTTTCTAGGGACAGGTGCGTCCACTTGAATTACTTGGAACATTGCAAAAGACATGTTGTCGTGAAACAGATTGACGAATCGTTCTCTAATGGAAACTTGCTGTTGTTGTGAAATGTTGAGGTAGAAGTGACCGTCTCGGAGCATGTCGATGCTGTTCACGTTGATTCTCTTGTCCTTCAAGTCAACGAGATTTCCCCCTCTGTATCTGTTTCTGCTCACCCTGTTGACGGATTCAAATCTGCTAGGATGAGAGTATACGTAGAGGTAGGCGTTTCTCCGAATGAGAGGTAGTAGATGAAACGGATCGGATAGGTTCTGATTTGATTGCGGACCCACGGGACCTCTGGCTCCTGGAGGACCTATGGGGCCGACGATTCCTTGGGAGCCCACGGGACCTCTTTTTCCAGGAGGACCGGTTGCACCGATGGTTCCTTGGGGACCGACGGGGCCTATGGTTCCTTGATCACCTTGCACACCACGTTCACCTTGTGGGCCGTCTTGTCCATCTTCTCCTCTAGGTCCAATCTCGCCTTCAGGACCGACTAATCCACGTTCTCCACGTGGTCCAACTTTACCTCTGGGACCACCTGGACCAGGTATTCCTTGATCACCTTTTTGACCACGTTCACCACCTTGCCCATCAGCTCCTCTAGGTCCAGTCTCGCCTTCAGAACCGATCAATCCACGTTCTCCACGTGGACCATCTTCACCTCTTGATCCATGAAGCTGACCGAAAGCCATCCATTTCGAGCTGAATTTCTTGTACACGATCAGCGTGGTTGCATCGAGGTAGAAGTCACCATTTCTCCCTATAGAGTTCAGTGGCGTACCACCTCCGCTAAGCCATCCCAATCCCCGATCACCACGAGGACCTTTCATCTTGCGCACACCGTCGATGTCGTGTTGCAATCTCGATGAGGATTGACGGATTTCATTCTTGACCCAACCGGCAGGGACAGCACATGTCAAAGAGCTATCATCGTACGCCAAATTACAGATGGAATGCTCGTTCATGTCGAGGTTAGCATCCATGGACACGGATCCGTCTGTTTTAACGTGCAGCTCATCAGCTGCTATGGCTTGATCTGTGTAGCGCGTAGATCTGTTTTCCACATCTTCCACTTTGCTCTCATCGGCTTTCTCCTCTTTTAGTTTCTCCACATCATGAACCAAGGTGTTTTCGGTGTCATCGTTCCCCACAACCGATTGCATCTCGATAATGTCATTCCGCATGCTTTGCATGTGTTTGAGGGAGGCCTCATCACCATCACTCCTATGGAAATGCGTAGCCCAGTACGCCATCTTCACACACACACACTGTACTAATTATGAAAGGAAATATTTTCTTTCTCAAATAAATCTTTATGATGCTCATAAGAACAGGTAAACAACAGGTAATGCACAACAAACAAGAGCCACAGTCATCGTGTTGATGAGTCGACCGTTCATCCTCCTCCTCGATTGTTCATGAATGTGTTTCATGAGGAAATCTCGTGCTAACAACACCTTCGCACGATCGCCTTTCCGTGCCAGCATGTCCAACAGAGTGACTGAATATGCCAAGGTCATCTCCAGGGCAACGACGTCGTTTGACGCATGACTCCATAAACCTTCCATGATGCCGCATATGCAACTTTCAAGTCGTTCAGCTTGTTCACGATCACCATCGCCAACAGTAAAGCTCGCAGCATACCTGAGAATGTCAGGTCTCTTCATAGCGACATGTTTAGCAGATGTCCACGCGTGAAATAATGTCGAATCACGAACGAACAAATGGTCAATGGCAAAGGCATGACGAGTCTCCGAGCATTCACCTTCATCCTTTGCGTATGTTGCAAGAACATGGTCAGCAACTCGTACTAGCAGATGACACACCTGACATTCGTGAGTCTTGTGATCAGCCGATCCGTTAAGACTCTTTGCAACGTGAAACCATCTCTCGTAAAGGGAATTCATTTCCTAGAATGCGAAGACACGAGGCAACTGATCAGTACTGTATCGGGTGAAGGAATGACTCAACTGCATGCCAAGCATGCATATTTATACAAGTCAGAATGGGGTGGGTTGAAAATGCAAAGTTGTCAACCAATTACCATCAAGCCCGCCAAAAACAGATGATGGAACCTTGACATGATTGATCTTGTCATGAATGACGCATTCCTTGATGGTGTTCACATGAGATCACCCTGGTTCATCTTTCCCAATTCCATTCTTTTCACATCCTGCAACCCATTCTCCACTAGTAGCAGTGGGAATACTAGAGTCCGAAGAGGCAAGGCAGCACTCTTCCGTGGACGTACTACTCGACACAACACCACCCATACTTGTTCTTTAGAAAGTTTTTTTTTTAAATGAGTATCATGAGATATTGTCGTAGAAAGTAGTATAGGATAGAATAAGAATGAATGATCAGCTGTGTGATAAAGAAGGCAGTTCATTAAAGACTTATTGGAAGGTCTCTACCAGCTGATCGTCTTGTTGGACGACGACACTGCATAATGATGTGAAGCTCTCAGTCAGCTGTTTCAGCTCCGTGATAGAAAGTGTCATGTGTGCGTCCAGAGCACGATGAAAACATCTGGGTTCCACATTGATGCAGATGATTGGAGCAACAGCAAGACGTACCTTCATCACTTGCTCGTCAGTGTCGAGGGAGACTGCCCCGGGGTAGATGAATACATCTTGTTCCACATCCAGTTCAAACGAGCTGGTCGGGACTAGCTTGTTTTCACCGTTGATGTACACCCGACATTAACCGTCGGACGAACGTGATGCATAGAAGTTGGTCTTGATTTTCTCCACACGTCCACTTCGGAGAGTGTCACGGAGTGATGGACAAGTCTTGATCAAGTTCGTAATGATGAACTCAGTGGACTCGTTCAGTTCGATGTAAACTTGTCCTTGAGCATCTTTGCGAGCTGTTGCCGTACTACCACAGGCTGGCAGAGCTCCCGAAGGGAAGTACATCTTATATCCAGGCTTGTAGAAGGATTTACCCGATAACTTGTAGGACAGCTGCATGTCCTCCTGAAACCCATCCACCACAATCTCTTTGTGGAGCTTGGTAGGAGCAGGTGATGCATAGCGACGCTTAGCCGGTACTGGCTTCGAAGAGAGCACAACTCGAGGAGGGTCAGCAGGAAGAGCGGAATTCTTCCTCATCCTTCGCTCGTATAGGGAAGCCATCTTCTAGGAAGTGAATTCAGGACAACTCGTCAGCACTGTACTCGATGAATGAATGACTCAACTGCAGGACAATCATTCGTATTTATACGAGTCAGAGAGGGAGGTGGATTGAAATGATAAGATATGTGTCAACCAATCAAGCCCGCCAAAAACATTTGACCAATCAGCATCAAGCCCGCCAAAAACATTTCACCAATCAGCATTAAGCCCGCCAAAACATTTGACCAATCAGCATCGTGTCCGCCAAAATCATAACTCATCATACAGATTCCTTACATGATACCGCCGCCTTAGCGAATTGATACAGTATGGAAAGAAGATCGCAGTCAAACGTGTGCATGTTCTGGATCACGTGATCAAGTGAATAGGTTTCCCAGCAAAAAGCATCAATCAATGATGTCATAAGAGATATATCAGATGGAGATAAAAGCAGCAAATTCGAACGCAACGTAGACAATTGCAATGAAGACACCATCCTAGTCGACTCCATGAGATGCAGTACGTATAGGAGTGGGAAATGCTGAGGAAGAGGTTTCATGATTCGACTGAACCTCAACCAGGATACATTGCTATGAGGTAAGTAGGAATGCAGTTTACGTAATGCATCCACATTCGTATCGTATACTATACAGGATGCTATAGCATAATTTATACTCGTGTACAAACAGGACTTCTTCATCGCACGTATCTGCTCTCGAAGAGGGTGTACACGAAGCTGATCAGATAAGAGTTCAGTTTTCGAAAGAAAATGCAAAAGATGACGATCCACACCACATAACCGCTCATGCGCAGCGTAAGGCTTCTTCATGACTACATCTCTGATGTACATCAACTTCAGGTAAGTAAACCACATCCATGACAAGTCCACAAGAAGAACATACGTATCTTCCTTCGTGAACAACATGATCAAGATGATGACACTGCTTTTCCTTCCCTTCTTCTTCTTCTTGCTCTCCTTCTTGTTCTTCTTCTTCTTCTTCTTCACGAAGTCTCCTTTCATGTACATAGGCACGTAAGATCTCAAATTCAAAATCCATCTTCACCCCACATCATCATCTCCATAATGAAACATTATCCAACAATGTATCTACTTCTTATACCCACTCCTATCCGGGGGTAATAGCAAATACTCCTGAAAAAATAAATAAAAAATGAACAGAATAATGATTAAGACGATAAGTGTGCCTTATTTAACCCTAAAGGTCAAAGGTCAAACCCTGGGGGGAGTCCCGGGGCCACACCAGGCCAAGCACGACCGACACAGTGTGCCTTATTTGGCCCAAAGGTCAAAGGTGAAAAATTACCCAGAACCGGCTTTATACATACTACTCTGGCATAAGTGTACCCACCAACCGAACTAGCTGGCACACACACATTATATCCCCGTAGACACCTTTTGTCCTTTGATCACCTGCACGCATAGCGGACGTTAAAGCATTTTTGTCCCCCAGAAAACTTCCTAACAACCAAACCACAGTGCTGACTTTCAGCAATACATTCACTACCTTTCCCTTACGGCATGCCCAGTTGACCCTGCCGTCAATTCAGACTTCTCCAGCAGGACAACCGCGGGATAGTCATCGAAGTCATCGAATGGCGGATCCAGCTTTGCCAGGTGATAGGCTATACTAGTGCCGACGACTCCACCGCCTATCACCACAACGTTTGCTCGATCCACGGTGAGCTCCGCACTACTACTTGTAGCAGTGCGAGAGGGCTGCATCCGAGCGAGGGGACTGGGCCTGAAGAGCAACAAGACACACAATAAACAGCAGGTGTCTTAACCGAAATTCGGGTACAGTCGTCCCTCTTTAATCCAGCACCTTACTTTGAAGCATAAACCAGAACCCTCTATTAACCAGCACAATTTTCAGCAGCTAGAATGTCCTCTTCATGCACGTTGCAGCAGTAAATCAGATTTTTTAATCCAGCACCCTCCCTAATCCAGCAGAATTTCCGGAGCACACATGCTGCTGGGTTATAAAGGGACCACGATATCACAAGTCTAAATTGCTGCTCGTGTATGTGGCTAGGCGGCAATGAGCATACAAATAAGTGGATGAGATATTCTCGGTCTGGTAGCCACCCAGCTTTTATTCAGGCAGCGTGACCAACTACAGGTCAAGATATCAACACAAAATGCCGCAGATACGCAACAGATCTGCCGCTGATCAATGTTAATCGCTGACGACTGCCGTAGAATTCTCAGAAAGGCTGTTGTCCTTGGCTGACAGCTATGTGTTTGGACATTGATTCTTCTGCTACAAAAGTACTACTGCACTTGTTTGTCACACTCAAGAAAAGAACAAGTTTTAGGCTCCTCACAGTCAACATTATCAAAGCTTTTCACGCGAACATGTACTTTCACAGCCCTCTGATCAGGTGTGATATATAGGCAAAAAAACCTGATCAAGTACAATGATTCAAATACAGCAGAGATGTATGCGATAGAAACAGCACAACGAAGACTTCAACAAGCCAGTTAAAATTCACAGATATTAAATAGAACGGGGCAAGCAGCCGCTGAGTACAACCCTGTACAGATTTTCCATCGTTCACCGCACCACAAATGCGCTCTCCAGCCGACCTCGACACGTTGCCACAGCACGCCACCACCAGCAGCAAAGCGACACATCCCGGTTGGGACTGAATTCCTTCATGAGTGTGGAGGTCAGCTGGAGAGCGCAGTTGTGGTGTGGTGGACGATGGAAAATCGGTATACCAGGTATAATCAGAGTAATGAAAACTCGGATTGGATTGGAAGGTTGTTGGTTTGCGCTTCGTAGATGTGTTGGAACTAGGACGGTGCCATGTCTTCGAATGTCTCAATATCCTTGTCAGTTGTGCGCCTTGTTGTCACACTGTCTGACTGTATTATTATTTCGTTACCTTGGTTACCTTGGTTACCTTGGTGGACTGTTAGTCATAACTAGTAACTTCTAGGTTCTTTTCTCTTTACCGAAATCAGAGTAATCATAGCGTATGGTAAATAGATTTCTTTTCAAAGAAATTTGTTTCGTTTGCACAACGAAATAGTGGCAGCGACTTCGGTGACAATAGGCCTTATTTGACACTATTATTTTGTGCTGATGATTTATAAACACTGTGCTAGTAGCTAGCTGGACACTCGATGTATGCTCCCCTGGAGACATATTGTAGTACTAGCCCTCTTCACAGTGTAGAGGCGACGGTTTCAAATAGGACACAGGTTGCAAACCGGAACGGACTCAATATTCACTTTCTCTCTTGGTATTTTGATTAGAAAACATATGTCACAGTGAGACTGCGATGTGTTACTGTAAAAGCAGAAATTTTCGGTGGTGTTTTATTTTCGGTAACTTCGGTGCCGACAATTTTTACCGAAAATAAAACGCACCGAAATTTTCGGTACAACCGATACTGTGTACTAGTACACCTACCTGGAGAACGGGTTTTACCGAAAATTTCCCGCTACCGAACCGCCGATTTTGGCGAATACCGAAAATATTACACCACCGAAAATTTCTGCTTTTACAGTATACTCCGAGCCAAAATTTCATGGCTCTGCGATGACCAGAAGCGCCATACCAAGCAGGTGAGTTTTTGACGTGTTGCTTCACACTGCGACTTGAGTTTTACGACTTTCGAAAAATCAACTTCTTGTCGCAGGTAAACAGCGGCTCGCCCCTCGCCAATAAAGCACCGCATACCAATCAAAACTAATGGAAGCACACACACGGCTTATTGTTACTCTGTACTGGCCGTCGTGGAGCGATAGCAATTACCTAATTTCAGACCCAGGGTGAATTTGACGTGCACTCTAAAACGTGTCCGGTTTGGAGCCATCTCTGATTTGAACTTTTTTGAAGCGAAAAATTGGGCAACTTGGAGGCAATGGGTCAACACAAAGGAGTGGCTCAGTTCGATTGACTCTGGCCCCAGAGCAAACTTCAACATGCCAGTTTCCTTCCACAAACATAATTATTTCGAGTGAAAAATCCACGCTGATGATCGGTTTGGGTCTATACAAATTTGGCTGTCAAAGCGTTCCGGTATCGAACCGTCTACTCTACCAGTGGCAGTTCACCACTGCCTGCTGGCGACCCTACTCCATACATAATAATAGTATACCGTAGTTCCAAGCGTATAAAGCCATGGCGGTGTATCCGAATATAAGGCCACCCTCACTTATAAAGCCATGGCGTTATATCCGAATATAAGGCCACCCTCACTTATAAAGCCATGGCGTTATATCCGAATATAAGGCCACCCTCACTTATAAAGCCATGGCGTTATAAGTGAACAAAATTCAATGTGGAGGAAGTTGCATCTGGCGTTTTAAAGGTGAGTTCAATTCTTTCAGTGAACGTACAGTAGCGGTGATTCTCTCTATATGTACCCATCCCCACTGTCACATGCCATACCGCCACCGCACCTTCACACAAGTTTGTACGCCACCTTGTACACAGTAGGTTCACAATTTGAAATTTGAAAGTACATGGATGCTCGACACGAACGTGCAACGGCACCGTACGAGTACTCGAAGTTCACACTCTGCCGATTTTTTTGCATGTACGCGTCTCTCACTTTTAGCGCCATGGCGTTAAAGCCGAGGCTATTTTCTCCAAAAATTTGGTCCAAAATAGCGATGTTTCAGTTTCACCCACGGCTGTCAAGAAGCGGCAACTTAGAAAGATGGCGTCGGTTCGAGATGGCATGGTAACCGCGCACGTGCCGTGGTCCGTGACTTGCTCATGTATGCACGCAAATGCAAGTCACAAACTCACAAAGAAGAGTCGTCTTTGCATTTGGAGAAAATATCTTCGACTCTCTTTGGAGGTTGGCGAGGTTTGCCTAATCTTTACTTGATTGCGATGCCGGTATGTTCTCTCAATAATTAGAACAAAGAGAGCTGATGATCGCTTCATTGCTGAGCAGAAGTAACAATCAACTCTCCTCATGTCCTCAGCGCCAAAGGCAGACGACTGCAATTCCACAACGCTCGTTTCACGATGATGGAAACAATAATCGTGTACTAGTACACACTTGGACCATTTGGTCATCCCTGTTCTAGCCGCTAGTCCGTCCAGCAAGTAGATATTGACTATTACGATAAGGACAACTGCGTGAACGAGGGCTCGCCCAGCAAATTCAATTCAAGACGTGACTCCAGTCAAGAATTAGGGTCTTTACTCGAGAAATTCACAAATACAAGTCAAGGCACCCCACAAAACTGATAGATGGCACGAACGACGAACGAAGACAAATAGGCTAGACAAAGTGTCCCAAGTGATTAAAAACAGCAGATCTACCAAATAAGAGAGCTACATGTGCCTAAACAACGATTCCCATACAGTAGAGAGTAGTATCAGGCAGAATGAAAGCCTTGGAAGTGCACAAATACAGCCACGACCGCCACAAAAAAATTCTCATTGCTCTACCTCCTTGAAGGGTGAAAGTTACCAGTTATCCTATAGCGATGTCAGTTTATGCCTGTTGGAACCCCCCACAGCCCGCACGAAATACCTTTCAAATAATTCCAGGATGCAATTGCAGCTCCAGACAGGAGGAAGAAGAACACCGTGAAAAATAACGGCAACGATGCCCAAATTCTCGGGAAACAGCTGAAGTCTTCCTGAAGATGTTAACATTGAATAGCCATCGATTACCAGCGTGGTTTGGTGACTTTAGAACTGTTTTGAGACTTAGAACGAAGCGATATCTCAAATTTGATGGAATTGTTACCTGTCAAATGCGTGGGCGAGCAGGCCAGCTGACTGGTTATGCATGAACATGCATGAGCATGCATTGATTTTTCATGGCTCACGTGCAGAAAACTAAGTTGCCTCGATCCAAGTGCAGCTAACAGCCGTGCACCTACAACGCCATGGCTTTATATGCGCGGAAATACTGTATGCCGGAGTCCAATATGTGCAATTCACCGAGCTGAGTGGCCCGGGTATGATTACGATTGCGTGGAATATCGAGAGCATAGGATTGGACATACAATGATACACTAATATTGTACATTGTACGGACCTCTCCACACGTTCTTTTTTAATCTTTATTGCATTTAGCTGTTGTTGAAGCACATCGCCTTTGGACATTGTCTATTACATGTACTGATAGGCACTGTATTACTAATAGTAATAATGACCGGGCACATTAGCTCACACAGACCAGTCAGCCTGAAGTATAGCGTTTTTTCTATTCCACAACAATAATATTATTAATTTTTAAAAATGCTGGATTCCTAGATCAGAAGCAACAACAAAACTGACGTGCAGGACACAAGTCACTTCTAACCTTGCAGCCATCGGGCCCAATAGTCTCTGTGCCCATCGTAGCTGACTCATGTTGACTGCAGCTTCAGTCAGAGCGCGCTAGGAGGAGACGACGACGCAAACTCTGAAGCTTTGCTCGTTTCACCAACGGACAGCGGCTGCACCCAGTAAGAGCGGTGGGTCAATGGGCACGTAAAATCGTTACGTATCTCATCAGTAGAGGATAATAATGATGATGATGGAGGAATGATCATTCTTATACACCAGAAATGGCGCAAATGCGCGCTTTCCACATATATCAATGGCATATGCAAGCTGCTAAAATGGTAAAGTGTGAGAACAGCGATAAATAATCATAGTACTCGCTCATTGGTGGAGAAACACACCACACAAGCGACGAAAACCTGACGCGGAATACTGATGCCAATGGAAAGTACATGTATGTTGTTTATTATTATGATGTTGCAATGTCCATGTATGCAGGCCAGGCGAGACTCACCGCCGAGATCCCCCAACGCGACCCGGGCTCGGTTGCCGTTCAGGATTCACACCGACCTGTCCGCCCGTCAACAGGATCGACACGGCGGGAGGCCCCACTGATGCCGATGTCGATACACACCAGGAAACTTGTAGTCGTGAGTGTGATACTAACAGGTCTAGTAGCAACCACTGACAAACGAGAGGCCAGCTGGGGCATTCACTCCAGTCAGGGATGCTTGGTCGACGCTTCGTATCAGCAGCTCAGCTCAGTTTGATCAAAGATGTTGCAGATGTGTCTTGCTTTCCTCCTTCCTTCTTCACCGACTCGTCTTGTCACCTCTCCTTCTTGCTTCACCGACTCTTCGTGTCCACTCTGCTCTGCCACTAACGGCGCATTAAAACTTCAGAACTAAATAAATATTGCGACAGAGCTTTCGGCCATATTTTCAATTCATTCCCAACTCACAGCGCTCACAGCCTTGCCTACTTCTTCAAAGTGAGCTCCACATGTACGTTGACCTCTTCACACTACACAGAAGAGCGAAACAAGGATTATGGCTTAGCACTTCGACTCCAACAGCAGAACATTCAGTGCGAGGGAGAAACCCACACAAATATTTGCTTTCTGTCGGATCGTCTCTCTTGCATGCAACTAACGAGAAAACCGTGTACTTACCCCCGCATTCACACGCAAACTATCAAACACATCCTGTGCTGCATGCTGATCGGGTAGTGCCATGTATGTGTTGTACAGTGTACTCTCAGGTGACATGCCCCCTTTCGAACCCAGACAATCTTTTCGGGATTGGTGGGGGGGGGGGCTGGAAAGTGATGACGTGACGTCAAAAACGGCCTGGGAGTAGTAAGTTGATATCAGATTTCTATTTTGGATCCACTAAGGTGTGACTTTGCCTCAGTATGTGGGTGCATAGCAACCCACTCATGTCGTATGCAGGTGCGACTTTACTTCGCCACCAGTTGTCACCCCGCCCCCACTAGCCAAATCAGTCAGTTTCACTGGCTACATCACCTTGCTGTGAGTAAGACCGCTTGAAATGTGCTTGGATCCATACAAAAACTGGATCCAGGTGGATCCAGTTTTCAAATTTTTCAAATTGTTGCTATGCCATTGCTATGCTGTGACGTAGCACTTTCAAGCCCTAAACACAAGCGCTGCGCGGACCACGTGAACCGTTCTCTGCAAATAGAAACATCTGCAACAAAAGGATACAAAAGATCTGCACTGACTGCACTCTGCATCTGATCTGCAGTGAAGAGCGCATCGCACTTTTGTTCGTAAGTTTATGAATTTTTTGAGCCGCTTCATCTGTCATAGCCCGAGAGTGAGGGCTTGTAACTTTTAACTACTGCTGATAGCTACTGTGCGTAGAACGTGGACACACTGTGTCTTCCGGACCGTAGTTGGAACAGTTATTATACAATATAATATACGGTGTGTGCCGGCGAGGTCACCTACCCAGTGAGACTGTAAAATGATAGGTTTTGCTGCTGTCAATAGATGAAGCGCACGACTGTGCCTTTGCAGTAGAAAGTGCAATGTACCTGTAGTTATGAATTCGCTTTATAGTAGTAGTACGCTAGGTGTGGATGTGCGTGATTGCACCTGCTTGACCATTGACTGGCTATGCTTTTAATCAAGTACATGTTGCGGTCCAGACGCCGGGTCTAGGCTTGCCCCGTTCTAATACCCTTTCACACTTTGCGTATCTTATGATGACAGCCGCTTCTAGATCACGCAGACCTGTGCGTGTATGTGTGTGCGTGTGCGTGTCCGATCGCCGTTCCGCGCAGCGGACAAAGTGGCAGTTCAGCTGCATGTTTAGCAAGTACTATCGCTACTGCCGCTGCTTGCTGTTTTCTACGATGTGTTATATCATGGCATGCTGCTGCTTTTAGCGAGAGGTTCTTTCGGTGCTCTTCTTCCAAACAGGAACATATTCTCTGCTCTGACGAGATCAGTTGGTTATGTGTGTGTTGGGTTAGGACTGGGTGAAGTTGCGTTATGCCAGCCGTGACTATACTTGTCACAAAACGTTCCGAGGGTTAGAGACGACACAGCCATGGGCGAGACTAACCGGAACACGCTCCCCGAGCGAGTTACCACAAGTGGTGCTGTGACCAGGATGGCTGGCAAGAACGAGGCAACAAAGTTCACCATTCCTAGAAGAGGCGCGAAGATCTCGGCCAGGCGCTTGTAGACGGTGCAAGCGCAGTCTAAGTATATTGAAGATGTTCAATGTATCCTGCCTCACTACTGGTTGTGTTGTTGTGGGTGCGGGAACTGGCCTCCACCAGGGAATAAAGAGGTTTGTTCTCTGTTGTGCTCGATTGGCATGGCGCAGTGATGACTGAGCTGCCTTTTGTGATGAGAATTGCATGCTGCATGATGGGCATACAGTTCGTAAGGAGGGGTATGGATGTGTCGTATCTCTCTAGTCTGTTTGGTCTAGTCCTCAGGCTGGGATGCCAGCCGGAGTGATTAGGGTGAACTATTGGCGGCCTTGTGCGCGAGGAATCATGGCATGATGTTGAGAGGCATGCAAGATGCGGCTTGCACTGGTCGGCTAGGCTAAATGTGTGATGAACGGGAATCCGGATGGCGCACGAGGCTACGCGAGATGTCGCGAGTCAGGCGTGGGATCGGGAAACCTGATGCGACGGTGGTCGCTTGGCATGTTCACACGGCGGTTAGGGTTACAGTGGTTGAGTACGCTGTGCCCACGTGCAATTGGGGTGTGCACTCGTAGGCGCGCGCGTGCCGTGATCGGACGGCAGCGGCGTGGCTGAGTATATCAGGCGAGCTGAGGCGAAGAGGACTGAGTTCTTCGCGGATCAGTCGTCCTGCTAGCACTATTTGTCTACTTTGCTCGTTCTTTTGCTGTGTTGACGATGGCTCAGCAACAGCAACAACAAGGCAGAGGTGTGAATGCGCCTGCTGAAAATGTTCATCAACCGTTAGTAGCTGGTGGTGCTGCTGCGGTGGGTGGCCCTGGTGCAGTGATGGCTGCAGCAGGGGGAGCGGTAGCTGGTGCTGGAGGAGCGCCAGTTGCTCCAGCCTTCGGGAGGCCTGCGGTGATGCCCGAGGCCTACGATGGTTCCGGAGACTGGGTGGAGTATATCCAGTACTTCGATCAGTGCGCGCAGGTGAACGGGTGGAATGACCCGCAGAAAGCGCAGTACTTAGCGGTACGCCTCAGAGGTGGGGCGCAACGCTTTTTGGCTACTATACCGGCTGCAAGACGGGCCGTATGGCAGCATGTGAGTGCGGACCTTGAGCGAAGGTTCGCACCACCTGCTAATGAGCGGCAGTTTAAGGCTCAATTCCGCACGAGGAGGCGTAAATCCGGTGAGGATTTAGCGCATCTGGCGGATGATCTGCGTCGGCTGGTGGTGCGGGCGTACCCCAACATGCCGGGTGGGTTACAGGATGAGCTGGTGAGGGACCAGTTCATCGAGGCGGTATCTCCTGTGGCTTTGAGAGTGAGGCTGCAGGAGAATCCTCCGGCGACGGTGCAGGCGGCATTAGAGATGGCGCTGCACCTGGAAAAGGTTTGGCGAAGTGTTGACTTGCCAAGCGAAGCTCCGCAGAGGCTGGTGGGCCCCTACGGAGAGAGCCCGCAAACACAGTTGGTGACGGCCGCTGTGGATGTTGCTGAGGCTCCAGCGAGAGGACAGACGGACGTCCTCGAGCGTACTTTGAGCAGCCTGGTGAGGACGCTCGACCAACTACTGGAGAGGCGTGATGCTCCAAGTGGTCAAGGAGGGCGAGGCCGAGGAAGAACTCGGGATCAGGAGCCCGCTCGACGAGTGAAGATGTTCACTTGTTGGAACTGTGGTGAACCGGGCCACAGGGCAGCCCAATGTCCTCGTGAAGCGCAGACGGGGCGCGGAGGATACGATGGCTCGAGGAGAGGGCCTTTGGGAAACGGCCAGTGACTGGGGCGATGGCCCACGTGCCTGGTCAGACCATTTCTTTGGGTCGAGAGTGTAATCCGGCAGCACCTGATGAGCGTGCTGTCGAACAATCCATTCCTATGGTCGGATGCGACTCTGGAACGGGGATGTTGACCACGGGGACAATCGATGGATTGTCAGTGGAGATGCTGGTAGATACTGGAGCGGCTGTAAGCTTAGTATCTGCGGATCTAGCCAGGAAGCTGGGCTACGATCCGGATCGACTCACGGCGGATGCGCCTGGGTTGAAGTTTTGTGGGGCAGATGGTAAGCCTCTGGTGGTGAATGGAAAAGTGGTTGTTCACCTTGGCGTTCAAGGATGTGTTTGTTCGCCGGAAATGCGGGTAGTCGATGGGCTACGATTTCCATGTGTGCTGGGACGTGATGTGCTGTCCAGCATTCCCTGTAACATAACCTCTGCGAATGGCAAGCTATGTTTCAAGGTCGAAGAAAGGCGAGGGGGTGGTGCAGATGAGGCTCCGCTCCGCTTGCAGGAGAAGATTGTTCTCCCACCACACCACGAGATGACCGTGGCGGCTGTGGTGGACACTCTTGCATTCGATGGGATGCCAGAGTTGGGGCTCACGGAACCAGATTGTGGGACTGCGAGCGACCCTGGTCTCTTGGTGGCAAAGTGTGTTGTGCGGCCACAAGAGAATCGTGTTCCCGTGCGATTGATGAATTGCACGGCGGAACAAATCACTCTGCCCAAGAGAGCCCAGATTGGCAAGCTGTGTGCAGTTGCAACTGTGGTGGACGGTAGTGAAGAGTTGGACGAGGCGAATGACTGGTGTAGCTACGGGGCTAACCAGAATTTGTGGTCTGTACTGCGAGTGGGGAACCCCGATGGTGGTCCCGGCGCAGGGAAGCGCTCTCCAGGCGGGAAGAGGCTGCTTGAAACCGGTGGTGGTGATGACGATGGTCGGTCACACCATTGTGCGATGAGGGATGATGAGGCAGTACACGAGGCCGACGTTGACCAGCGTGGTCGTGGTACGATGCCTGATGGCTGTTGCTCTCAGGAGGGTAATCGGGAGGCATGCTCCCCACCTGATACAGGCAACAGCGAGCAGCCTGTGGTTGAGGCCGAGCAGTTGGCTAGGCTCAGAACCTTGGTCGAGCAGTACAGATGTGTATTCGCTATGAACATGTCCGAGCTGGGTCGGACAGACGTGTTGAAACACGAGATTAGGACTAGCTGTGATGGTCCAGTTTATGAGCCCGCAAGGAGATTGCCTTGGAGCTCGCGAGAAACATGTCGGAAGTTGGTTGACGACATGCTTGAACAGGGTGTGATCAAAGAATCGGTCAGTCCATGGTCTTCACCAGTTGTGTTGGTGCGGAAGAAGGACGGATCGACGAGGTTCTGTGTTGATTATCGGAGAGTCAATGCAATAACCGTGAAAGATCCATACCCACTCCCGCGTATTGATGATACGTTGGACGCGTTGGGCGGTGCGATGTACTTCTCGACGCTTGATCTGTGCTCTGGGTATCATCAGATGCCAATGGACGAGGCAGACAAGGCCAAGACGGCATTTTCCACGCCTGATGGGCACTATGAGTTCAATGTGATGCCATTTGGTGTGTGCAATGGCCCGAGCTCATTTCAACGGCTGATGAGTGCCGTTTTGCGAGGTTTGCAGTGGCAGATGTGCCTGGTATACCTCGATGATATTATCGTGTTCTCAAAGACGTTTGACGAACACTTGGAACGACTGGAAGCAGTGTTCCAAAGACTACTGGAGGCTGGTCTTCGGTTGAAACCCTCGAAATGTCATCTGTTGAGGACAGAAGTCAATTTCTTGGGTCATGTTGTCACGAAGGATGGTGTGCGCACCGATCCGGACAAGATTGAGACCGTGTCAGAGTGGCGGTGCCCAAAGAACGTAGCAGAGGTGCGTTCTTTTATGGGTTTCTGTGGCTACTATCGACGGTTTGTGAAGGATTTTGCATCCATTTCTCGGCCGCTGGTGAAGCTGACGAGGCAAAACCAGAGGTTTTCATGGGATGGCGAGTGTGAGATCGCATTCCAATTGCTGAAACAGAAGATGTCTTCAGCACCCACGTTGGCGTATCCGAGGTTTGAGACCGATGCGCCCCCATTTGTAGTCGATGTGGACGCAAGTGGTCATGGTTTGGGAGCTGTGTTGTCCCAGACCGACGCAGATGGTCGGGAGCGACCTATTGCGTATGCAAGCAGAGGGTTGAACTCTGCAGAGAGGAATTATGGCTCGACGAAGAGTGAACTCCTCGGACTAGTGTGGGCATTTAGGCATTTCAGATGCTATTTGCTGGGTCGAAGGTTTGTCGTGCGCACAGACCATCAAGCACTAAAATACCTGAACCGTTTCAAAGAACCAAGTGCGATCGTGGCGCGGTGGCTTGAGTTTCTGAGTGATTTCGATTACGAGGTGCGTTATCGGAAAGGTAAAGTCCATGCCAATGCTGATGGCTTGTCTCGACAAGTGCAGGATCAGAGGTGTGGCACCACAGTCCCTGATGAGGTGATCGCTGTGGTATCAGACGAAAGGAGCTCAGTGGCGAATGCTGAGTCGGTCCAGAGTGACCTTCCTACGCCCTTTGTGCGGCGACGAAACTGGACATCAGCTGATTGGGCTGATGCTCAGCAACGTGATCATGAATTGACACGGCTGAGTGAGTGGCTCAGCTCCGGGTCATCTTCGCCTGACTTGACTGGTGTGAGTCCGGCTCTGAGGCATTATTTCCGAGGACGAAAATGTCTTGTGGTGCGAGAGGACGTGATATGTCGCGTTTTGCACAGTGAGAACGCAGGAGAGGGCACAAAGTTTCAAATTTTGGTGCCAGTTGCGTTGCGTGGTCAGGTGCTGAGTGAGTACCATGATCATCTAGGTCACTTAGGTGTGACTAGAACGTATCACCAGATTCAGTCCAAGCTCTTCTGGTATGGCATGAAGAGAGATGTGGAAGACTGGATTGGTAGTTGTGCGTCGTGCAGTCGACGATCGAGACCTGTGGGACGTGGAAGTGGCGCACCACTAGAGGTCACTTGGTCGGGATATCCATTCGAGAGAGTTGGAATGGATTTGATTCCCGGATTGCCAGAGACAGATGCTGGCAACAAGCACATTTTGGTAATTGTTGACTATTTTACCAAATGGGTTGAAGCGTATCCGCTGAAAAGGATGGATGCATCCACGATAGCTTCAAAGTTTGTGAGTGAGTTTGTTGCAAGGTTTGGAGCACCGGAGAGTGTGCACACTGACCAGGGCAAAAACTTTGACTCCAGATTGTTCAGAGATGTCTGTTCAATGCTTGGTATTAAAAAGACCAGGACGACGGCTTATCACCCTGCTGGAAATGGGTTGGTAGAGCGTTTTAATCAGACATTGGAGAAGATGATTTCTCACTATGTCGATGTGCATCAGCGAGATTGGGATGTGCATTTGCCGGCGGTTTTGATGGCTTACAGAGCCACGCCTCAGGCGAGTACGGGTTACACGCCTGCGTATCTACTGTTCGGTAGACAGATGTGTCTGCCACAGGATGTCGCTTATGGCTTACCACCTGATGAGATGGTCAGCTTATGCGAGCCTAGCTACGTCAGAGATTTGAGACAAAGGCTAGCGCATGTGCATGCAGTTGTGCGGAAGAAGTTGGAAACCGTGCACAAGCATCAAGCTCACTTGCATGATTCGGGAGCAGTACCCGTTTCATTCGCAGAAGGAGATCTGGTATGGTTGTTGGTACCAGCAGTTCCGATGGGGACTACTCCGAAGTTCTCCAAGCTCTGGCAAGGGCCGTTTGAAATAGTAACGAAGTTGTCAGACGTAGTGTATCGGGTGAGAGATACACGAGCGGCCAATGTCAAGGTGCAGATTGTGCACGTGAACAGGCTAAAACGATGTAGAGTAAGGCCTAACCATCTTCACGCTGTGAGTGAGGTGGAGGAACCTGAAGATGCTGAGTCTGTCGAAACGCCCCCGGCTGATGTGTATGTGCCGGACCCTACAGACTTGTTGTATTGGGATTCTGATGAGGATGCCCAGCATGAGACGTATGGCGGCGTGGACGGTGTTGGCGGCCAACCAGTTGTGCAGATCCCGCTACCAGTCAACCAGCCACCGCCACAACCAGCCCAGATTGCGGTTCAGACTCGAGCTGGGAGGACCGTCCGGCCACCGCAGTACTTTGGAATGCAAACCCAGTTGAGAAGACGACGGTAAGCCGAATGTTGTCGCCACGAGGACGTGGCAGTCTTTTCGAAGGCGCGGGGAGATGTCATAGCCCGAGAGTGAGGGCTTGTAACTTTTAACTACTGCTGATAGCTACTGTGCGTAGAACGTGGACACACTGTGTCTTCCGGACCGTAGTTGGAACAGTTATTATACAATATAATATACGGTGTGTGCCGGCGAGGTCACCTACCCAGTGAGACTGTAAAATGATAGGTTTTGCTGCTGTCAATAGATGAAGCGCACGACTGTGCCTTTGCAGTAGAAAGTGCAATGTACCTGTAGTTATGAATTCGCTTTATAGTAGTAGTACGCTAGGTGTGGATGTGCGTGATTGCACCTGCTTGACCATTGACTGGCTATGCTTTTAATCAAGTACATGTTGCGGTCCAGACGCCGGGTCTAGGCTTGCCCCGTTCTAATACCCTTTCACACTTTGCGTATCTTATGATGACAGCCGCTTCTAGATCACGCAGACCTGTGCGTGTATGTGTGTGCGTGTGCGTGTCCGATCGCCGTTCCGCGCAGCGGACAAAGTGGCAGTTCAGCTGCATGTTTAGCAAGTACTATCGCTACTGCCGCTGCTTGCTGTTTTCTACGATGTGTTATATCATGGCATGCTGCTGCTTTTAGCGAGAGGTTCTTTCGGTGCTCTTCTTCCAAACAGGAACATATTCTCTGCTCTGACGAGATCAGTTGGTTATGTGTGTGTTGGGTTAGGACTGGGTGAAGTTGCGTTATGCCAGCCGTGACTATACTTGTCACAAAACGTTCCGAGGGTTAGAGACGACACAGCCATGGGCGAGACTAACCGGAACACGCTCCCCGAGCGAGTTATCACACATCCGCCACCAGGTGATGGACAACCCTGACCAGCCTCCCGAAGGCGTAACAGACGTCCCTCCTTCTCCTTCCAACGATGAAGAACCTCCCTCACCAGGACTTCAGAGGTCTGGCCACCACCACGTGCTGAGCACGTGTGCTGTTCATGTACTTGCTTCACCCGCATGCCATATTCGGCCAGGCAACGCTGGCCGGTGGTGCTGCTAGTAGGAAATAAAAGCCGAGGTCTTTTACGAGGCTTTTATTTCCTATATTGACCAAGTACGAAGTCAATATTAGATTTATCACGACAAACAGTCCGTGTTTCTAATTCCAGAACGATAACCTCCTGAATCCCGGTTTTATGATTGCACAACCGTTGCACCATCACCTACGAATGCAGTCACCATGCTGCACTACATACCGGTAGTAAGTAGTTAGCACCGTTCAACCGCGCAACCCCTAAGGCCTAAGCAGTCAAATATAAGCAGTCAATATAGCCCCGGCTAAGGAGTGAAATATGCAGGAATATTTGACTGCTTAGGCATGGCAAAAATATATATGAGTCAATACTAAAGGGAGTGATAAGAGTATGAAGAAGGGCTGAGGCTTCCTGCAGCTTCATCTGTGAAAAGAATTCGGGTGGACACACCCATTCCCATAGCGCTGCATTTCACATCCGAACCAGTTCCGTTATTTTACAACGTTTCGGCACTTGGCCATCATCAGGTAATAACAATGAATACCGTGGAAGCCACACAAGAGCAGTATATACGCAGAGTGTAGCGCCAAAAAAGATGCGAATTATGTCACCTAATATGACAGAGAGAGAGAAAAGGCGCAACTAGCACATCACGGAGGAGAAGCAGCAGAAGGTAGCGCGCATTGTGCTCTGTGAATGGCGTTGCGCAGAGTGTAGCGCCAAAAAAATAAAATGATGCGAGTTATGTCACCTCTATACAGAGGGGGGGGGGGAGAGAGAGAAGGTGCAACTGTGCACATCACGGAGAAGAAGAGCGCGCCGTTGTGCTCTACGAAGTGAGGGCACATGCCAAATAATTATGGTGTTAATTCTAGCACAGGATCTAGGAGGGGAGCACGGAGCCCCATGAGTCAATGCACTATGAGGTTAAAACTTCCATGCCAAACTGTTACCACCAGGGACGCGACGAGGCATCAGGAATAGAATGGTTTTGAGTGACCCGCCTCATATTATAATTATTCAGTGATATTGAAGTAGCAGCAGGGGAAGCTGAGAAAATTCACAACAAATCCCATCCGGTGCTTATGTTCACATGGGGCTTGGCATCACGAATCTCAATCGCCTCGCGCAGTTTGCGACGGGCTCGATCAGGCTCTCTTCCTATTACTTCAACTGCAGAGAATGCACTTTGCCCATAGTTAAGCTTACATCCAGGGTGAGTGGTGCGAAAATGTTGGCCCCATGGCTTGTCGAGTTCCTGGCGTCTTGCCTCACCATTATGTTCTTCCAGGCGAGTTTCCAGAAAGCGGCCAGTCTCACCAACATATTGTTCCGGACATTCTTTGCACTTCAGCTGATATACAACATTCTTCTGCATACATACATCCTGTCCCCCGGATATACACGAGATACATGGCCCCTTTGGGCGACCTCTCTTTTTCGGTTGTAGCGGATTTGCAGCCTTGACACATAGAGGAGGAACGAGGGCGGAGCGACACAATGTGCGCCTCAGGCTACCAGTGTGCTCATATACGACTCTAACCGGAATTTTATACTTTCTGATTGCTTTATTCACTGCTTGATGTACTTTATCTGACTTAAATGGAAGCTTTAGAAATGCGCAGCATGGGTTGGCATGGCGACGACGCTTTGGCCTTATGGAGGCAGTGCGTGCCTCTTCAATGATTTTCTCTGGGTAATTGTTCAATCTTAATTGCTCATGAACCATCGCTTCACTTTCTGCACGCATTCTGGTATTCGATGAGAGCCTCTGAGCTCTTAGGAATTGTGACGAAGCAACTGCCAATTTGATATGGTGGGGAACTGCCGAAGTATAATCAATGAGTAGACCACTACTAGCACATGCCTTCTGGTACAGCTTGTATGCCAGCTTGCCTTCCTGGATCATAATTGTGATATCCATATAATTTATGGAGCCACTCACCTCGCTGAGCTCATATGTGAAGTTGATACTTGGGTGTGCAGAGTTGAAATGCTGCTCAAACCGCATCAAGCTCTCTCTGCCGTGGGTCCATAGCAGCAGGATATCGTCGATGTAGCGTTTGTAGAGGAGCGGCACTAACGGAGAATCCTGCAGAAGCCTGGCCTCAACCGTATGCATGAATAGAATCGCAAATGGGGGTGCAAGATTGTTACCCATTGCAACCCCGTCCACTTGGTGATAGATCTGATGGCCGAATCTGAAATAGTTGTGGCTGAGAACAAACAGCAGCAGATTCCGTACCCCGCTCACACTCAGCCCAAACATGTCGATCCGCTGGGAATACTGCTGCAGCATATCCACCACTGCCTGAACGCCCTCCCGAATAGGTATGCTCAGATATAACCCGACTACATCCATGGACATAACAATGGTGCCATCGGGGGCGTTCAATCCCGGACATGCGTCACAGATGTGGGTTATTGCTTCCGTCGTGTTAGCCAGGTGGGCCGGGACAAATTGAATGAGCTGCTGTAGGATGCGCTCCAATACAATAGATACTCCAGTCGTTGGGCTGTCGCACGCTGCTACCACGGGTCGCAATGGTAAGTTCTGCTTATGGTCCTTTGGAAGACCGTACCACTCGGGGAACTTCGTACTGCTTGGTAGGATTGACTTTAGGAGTTTTGAATCCATGTTCTTGCACTCTGACAGTATTACTTCTCGTGTCTTGGTCTCGTAGGACTCTATGGTCAAATCTACTTTCTCATACATGGTCATGTTCGATAATATGTCTTCTGCTTTCTGCAAATACAGCTCCTGTCTCATAGCAACGAGTTTTTTACTTTTATCCGATGGTTTGATGATGGTTTCTTGGTCTGTGCGAAGTCGCTTCAGCTCCACCCGCTCCTCCTGCGTCAGATTGGGCTTAGAGGGTGTGTGTCTGTCGTAAGCTCGTAACACCTCGTCGCGGAAGTTGGCCATGTTCCTTTCGTCTTTGTCGTCCATCTGTGGGGGCTGCTTAAAGCCACGCTTCATCAGCTTCCACAATTTCTTGTCCTGTCTGATCTCTGGCGGTGGGTCCTCCTCTTTGAGGTCCACACCCTGAGGCTGGGGCTGTTGCCACCGGAGGGTGAACGCCATCCTCTCAACCGATGTCTCAACATCTGTTCGTTCTTGCTTGGTGAGCCTCCCCGTCGACGGGACAAAGCTAGGTCCATGTTCCAGATAAGAGTAGTTCCCGTATGTCACATGACTGTCGCCTTGGAGTCGACCAATGACAGATCAAATTACGCGGGCTGGAAAGCGCGATCCTGCCTAATGAGTAATGAATGGTGATGGAACTAGTTCCACTGCCCGTCGTCAAGTGACGACGGGCAGTGGACGGAATCCACTGCCCGTCGTCACTTGACGACGGGCAGTGGACAGAATCCACTGCCCGTCGTCAAGTGCCCGTCGTCACTTGACGACGGGCAGTGGACAGAATCCACTCATGAGTCTACCATTTCAATGACAAGCTTCTGTGGTCTGAAACTTGTGAAAGTACATGCAAAAGTCATGTACTGTAGTCCGTGTACGGTTGTCGAAGTCACTCTCACTCAGCTCACACAGAGTCACAGCCTCATAGTCATACAGGACTCGAGTCGAGTCACAGAATGGTTCATGTAAACTCAAACGTCAAAGATTGTGAGTGATCTCCTTGCCTTGGCTTGGGTGCATACGGGAAACACGTTCCAGTCACTCATACTCGGTCAGTACCGCTGCTCATCCAGCCCTTGCCGCTATCGCGGCGCGGGCTGGATTCCGCGGTACTGCCCTCATACTCGTGCAGGAACCTGTACATACTAGATTCTACGGAGCAGGTCTACAGCCTGCAGGACGAACCTTTCGGATTGATGCACGTAATCGTTCTCAATCTCACTCCACTGACTGCAGTCTACACTAGTCTTGTACCTGTCCGTCCACAGAGGCACATGTGCACAGCTAAGCTGCTTGCAGTCGATGTAGATCTACGCGGTGAGAGTAGCGGGGGCCAGCGGGCCCAAAACAATGAACAGGACTCAGCCTCAGGATCTATCCAGCCAGTACTACTAGTTCTACTTCTAGGACGGGAGTTTGCCTATGTCTATGATGATTTGTGCAAGTATTAGTTGTGGACAGTCTCCTTGTTCATGGTTCAGAGAGAGCAGATCTACACAAATGACTGTCATGTAGACAGACATGACAGCTCAGCTGGCCAGCGTTTGTTGATTTGATCTGATTTTTATTTTCTTGTTGGCCCGCGATACGAGTAACGGACGGTACGGGTGCATAGTCGATGAGAAACCTTCAAGCCAGAGAAAGTGACACCGAGTCCGACATGTAGATCTACAGACTACAGTCAATACGGAGCATCAGCAAATCGAATATTCGAATGAAATTCGAGAATCGTCACGAAAAGCACTCAATCAGTCGAAACTAGGGCTTTGTTCGACTGAAAAATGCCCGCAAACAGAAAATACTTTTCGAATACTTTTCGAATGCTCCGCGCGTGCTCTAGTACACGGCGCACTACGAGTACTCATTCTTGCGCATGTAGCTACTAGTTCTTACTAAAGTACTAATACTAGTCAGGACTTCTTGTCAATCTTGACGCTTTCCTCTCTCTCGAACTGTGAAACGTTTTATCAAGTGTGCATTTTGTTTCATTTCAAGTATCCTGGAATCATGGCTTTGTCACCAACTACCAGCCCTGGTATGCCTCCTGCTCCCAGTACTGCAGTAGCCCTGCTGGCGTTGTCTCGGCATCTGCGTCTATCGTGAGTTCCCCGCAGGGAGAGGGCAACTCAAAGTGTGCCAAATATTTGAGGGTCGACCTTACCATGGATCTCATTCTGCTGAGGCAGTGTAGGGCCCACCCTCACCTATTCGTCCGCAAATCTCCTGATATGCAAGGGATAGCGGAGGAGCTCGGCCGAGATCCGCCTTTTCAAGGGGTCTCCAAGAGAGATCCTATCGCCAATAGCCTGAATCGGATGAAGCATCCGCCGCTTCGCGTCATCCCCAAAGGCAATGAGAAACAACAGCAACTCCGTTCATTGCACATCCCAAAATCCCAGTCCTCAACTGCTCAAGCTAAAAAAAACTCGATTCGAAAATACTGGACTGCGCTACATGCTGAACCTCTTTTTCATTCGAATTTTCTCTCTGATTTTCTTTTTGCCATTCGAATAATCAAATCGAAAATTCGATTTGCTGATGCTCCGTATTAGTCAGTAGGATGGGTTTATAGTGTGATCGCTTGATGCCATTGCGAAAATGAATGGTCGTCAGTGCATTGTCGATTCTACATGTATCTAACGCCGGTAACGGTAGATAGAATCGACAATGCACTGACGTGACGATGGTCGCCGGACGCCGCCACGGCCACGCCTCCGTCATACCCACACTAACGACATTGTACAACAGTGTATAAGTAGGTGTAAGTCGCACTACGATGTCCGTCTGGAATATTATTATTTTTTTGTCTATCGAAACCAGCCGTTGCAACAGACTACAGTGCAGACAGCTACAACAAATCCAAAGCACATCAAATAATAGATGATATGCCAAATAAGCCCTCGAAAAGTTGAGAGGGCATCCGATTGATGCGCCCAGGCTTAGCTTGTCAAGTGCACGGGATGTGCAAAGTACACGGATTTTAGGCTTGTCGCGTGCTTATGTGATCAGGTGCTGCATGTGCATGAATGGAATGCATGCAGTTCCACCAATACTAGTTTTAGCACTTCCTTCGGCATTGAGATTACTGAAAAATTAAAGCTGTAAATCTGGATAGAAGAAACAGTTTTGCTTGCTTTATAGCGGCTGGAGTGATTTTTCGCTGTCTTGTTTTCGGATGCCGACTAACCACGACCATTGCTGTGTTCCAGGATGTACTGGTGACCGGCGTTACTCCCCAGCCCCAGCAAATGGTATTCGTCTTTTCCATAAATTTCCATCATCCTGAACTGTGAAGGAAATGGACTGTTGCTATTCGAAGGGAGGAAAGAGAAGGAGAGTAAAAAAAAAGGTGACACTACAGTGGTGTGATCTGACCATTTCTTGCCAGAAGATTACGTACAAGGGGAGAAAATCGCCAGAGCAAGACTGGTAAAACATTTTGTATCTGGAGTTTTCGATCTGGTCCACCAAGACAACAGCGGCTGATGCTAACCGGCGTCGCTCTACCTCGTGTCGCGAGCTACTGCACAGGAGCTGCCTGAAGACATACGACTCATACCTAGTGATATCCCAGGCATACTGTCCCTACGCTGGAGGAAGCATTCGACAGTATTCAATGCAATGGGTGACTGCAAGAATAAAGTAGCAAGATTGAGCGAAATGACTAACAGTCGCATGTTTTGAGTTCTAGTATCCAGATTCAAAGACAAGGCATCATATCAGTAACCTTGCACAACACACTCATTCGACGCTTCAAGCGGAGTCTCAAGATAACATTTGGCTACCCAGCAGCCACCATTTGTCACCGCCACAAAATATTCCAGTCGCCATCCATTATAACCTTAAAATAATTATTTCGCCTTCTTTTTGCCTTGTTTTATAAATGTGTGCATTGCCGCCACAGCCCCCTCTTTGCAGAGTTTCCTTTGTTTTTAGGTCAAATATTCACCCTACGCTGCATGGCTACGGAAGCCTTGACCAGGGGATAGTACACCCTCTCTTTAGCCCGACCTAATGCTTCTTCACGACATGGCTTCTCTTTGCAAAACATGCAAGTACCTGGTCTCTGATAGCTGGAGTTTTCTTCCATCTGGGTGCTGCTAGGCAGCCTCCTTCGTCATGCCGCAGAGGCTGCGTAGAAGGCTGTTATGTTATAACAACCTTCTACGTAAATTCCTTAGCAATAGGTAATGGCGTAGTATGCAGCCTCGGTTTTTCATTCAACTTTGTTTTACCCACTTACCTCGAGCACCCTGTAAAAAGGCGTATTGTCTGCAGGGATTGCCCTAGTAAAATAATAAATACAATACAAATAGAACAACTCCTATTTGTGCTGGCCCTGACTAATAGCGAAAGCACATGAGAAACTGGTTGCCTGGAGCAATGACGGAAGAAACGCTGATCTCACTCGGGTGAGGGATGAGGTGAAACCGCGAAGCAGTCAGGGTCTTGCTTCTCAGCCTATGCCATATGCCGCTGCCAAGCTGCCGTTGGGTACGGCGCTCTATTGCTATTGTCTCTGTTAGGAGCACCTTCTCTGTGATGTGGGATAAGGAAGGCGGGATTTCCCAGTACAAAGGCAAATCAATGTTGCCAGTGTCAGTATGCCCAGGTGGTTGATAAGGGGTTTTCATAACTACGTTCCTTGGCCCTTGGGCCCCATTGCTGTTGTTGCTAGGCTGCATATGCCAGGTATCGACCTTTCACCTCACAATAGTTGAGGGTCAGCAGCAATGCAACAATGACTATGTGGTGGAAGGAGCATGCAATGCTGCAGTGCAAGTGCAATATGCAGACATCACTTCGAGTACATGCTTTTCTCTAGTTTAGCACTGTAGCACACACTTAGCTCTCCTTCTTCTTTTGAGATGCCCAACACTTTGCCTTGACAAAGTATCTCTGCGGTCCAGAATTATTTGGCTCTGGGAAGCAACACTCAACACTGTAAACGAATGGCGAGAAGAAGGACTCATCCCCGAATGGTTTCTGTGTCGTTAGGTATCTTTCTCGATTCTGAAGATGCTGGAGTACAGCACTAGCAGAAACACCACATAGCTAATCATCCGAGCGATGGGTCCAGGCCTCGGAGGGAAATTCTGCGTCTGTTTTTTCTTCACCGGAGAAGCAGCTTCTTCTGTTCCCGATGCAGATGGTGTCAAGGTATTTGCTGCTGTAGCGACCAGTGAAGGAGGAACGGATTTTCATCGCCCTTTCGCTGCTCGGCGCCGACTGCCATCATTGTCCCCTGTCCTAGGCTCTGGGGCGTTGGGAATAAAATAAAATCTTTCGGTCTTACCTCTGCAACAAATCATCTCGCTTTCCATCTACCGGTATCTCTCACTCACGTAAGTATTCAGCTGAGCAAAAGTCCATCTAGCAATCGTTTCGCCCACAGGTGGGTTCGCAAAACGAGAAGCAATTGCTGGTGTACTATTTCTTGCTGCCATATCCGGGTATCAAAATGAAAAATTGAAAGCAAACTATGCACAAAGGTGTCAAAGTTCCTTTTCTCCATCCGAAAATTTTCTCCGACGGAATGCTAAAATGCGGTAACAGTGGAACTGCATGCATTCCATTCATGCACGTGCAGCACCTGATCGCGTAAGCGCGCAACAAGCCTAAAATCCGTGTACTTTGCACATCCCGTGCACTTGACAAGCTAAGCCTGGGCGCATCAATCGCATGCCCTCTCAACTTTTCGAGCGCTTATTTGGCATATCATCTATTATAACAGTTGTCAATTGAATTGAAAATATGGCCGAAAGCTCTGTCGCAATATTTAGTTCTGAAGTTGTCAATTACTTGAGAAAACGTTTGACAAAGCAAAGTCAAAGCAGGGAACCCGAACTGTGCTTGTCAAAGTGTTGCTTTTCGCCATCTGACATCCTGCTATTTAAATTTTAATCAGTGCAAGCTCAGTGAGTGACAGTGACTCCCCCCCCCCCCCCCCCCCCCCCCAATACTAACTTATCTGATCGTAACTACAGTGTAGTTGCTTTGGACCGTTTGGTGTCCTTTGGCCGATTTTGGTGATCTTGGGTTGTGAACTTTGAAAAGTATTTTTGTATTTGTATTGCTTTTATTTCACATCAAAAGTATGCACTGAACACTGGTACAGATTATATCCGTACTACATGTATGGGACTCAACAGGTCAAAACATCAAAACATGAACACACCACACACACACACATACACGCACACACACAGACCCACTCACACACACACACACACACACGCGCGCGCGCGCATACACACACGCACACACATGCACACACACACACACACAAACACACACGCACACACATGCCTGGTCCTGGTCCTGGTAAACACTGCCATTACGGTCACGTGTCCCCTTACGGGGCTGACAATATAGAACGACGAGCGGGACCACGTTCGAGAGAGCCATCTCCAGCAGCTATGGATGGATCTGGCTTATCATCGGAAACAATTCCTCTCACGGCTGCCGCTAGAACTGGTCCATCACTCTCCACAACAGAGCGAACATTCCATGAGCCAACGCTCTGAGTCGTTCCAAGTCGTCGTCTTCGTGCGGTAGTTTGCTCCTCTCGCGGGCTTGCAAAGCCTCGCGAAGGACTCCGAGGTGGGGGCGACGAGGAGAGTGTCGGCATCGTAACTATCCGACCAAGTCTCCTGTCGGTGAATACCCCACCTCAGGCACTGTTGGCTTCACACATGCACACACACACACACACACACACACACACACACACACACACACACACACACACACACAAACACACACACACACACACACACACACACGCAGAGTACCAGCACTTCCTGGAGCTTCCACATGCATCAGCTGTGCCATCTCATGGTCCGGTCATGGACCGACAGTTTCATCAACGACGTTACGTTCTTCTATTCATGTCCAAAATGAGTACGGACCAGAGTATGTTTTGAAAAAGTTGAAGCATGATGGTAGTTGTTGCGATTTATCTACAGCGCTTCGGCGCACAGTCGACGTATGGATGATCCTGCTTTGCTTGTCGCAGGTGGCTGTACAGGAAGGTCAAGGATCAGGACAGAAGCCGAGAAGGGACAACTTAAGGGGGCACATCACCCAAAAATTTCATATGGCATTCAATTGACCGTAACTTTGGTGTTTCTCAGTGGATTTGAGTGAAATTTTGACCACACACTCCTGCCACTATGCTGGCCCTCAGGACATGATTTACAAGTTCTTGCGTCTCACTGACAGGCTTTCCAGGCCGGAAAAACTCAAATTTCCGGCATAGTGCTACGGTGTGCGAGCCACCCAGGAGCCAAACAAATGCATTTACATTTTTTTCACATTTTCGTGCCCATTCTGTTCGTGCGCGGGACCCAAACCTAAAACAAGTCCAGAAGCAGCCATGGGTGGTGGGGTAGGGCCCCTCAACGTGGCCCTGGAATCTGTCACAACGGAACGAGTGGGCGTTCTTTCACGGACTCCCACAGACCCAAGGCAATTTTTGAATTTTTTTAGGTTTGGCACGTGCTACGAGGTCGTACCTTTGATACAACATCCAGTGCTGGGACCTCCACAGCAAGCCATTTCCACAGCGCTGCAAACCAAATCCAGGATGCCCTCAGAAACCGGCAAAGACTGCCACTCACGTTTCACTACTGCCTATAGTACTGAATCCTACCTGACTTCTTGACACGACTCAAACTTGCCAAAGTCACTAAATCAACGTCAACTACAATAATCAAGCCACATATCTGCAACGTCACGAGGGTGCTGGCAAAAGTCCTGCTGCACGGCGGCGGGCTTCGCCCGCCGCCGTGCAGCCCAATACGTGGTTTTTTAACGTGATTTTTTGGACTTTTTTGGACTTGGGGCAAAATTCTGCACACTTTCGCGTGTTTCCATAATACGACAAGTTGCGCACGGTCTGCTCACATTCAAATACAGTGCTGCCAACAAATGACAGCATGCAACAAAAAAATCTTTCCTTGCAAGGGCACATTTTCGGCCATAACTCTTGAACGGCTGGTCAGATAGGGACACAGTTTTCAGAGAATTTGCAGCTATTCATGCTCTTTCAACTGACGTAGCACTCAATATGAATTTACAAATTCGATTTTTCAGCGAATTTTTGGGTGATGTGCCCCCTTAACTATCCACAGTAACCGAAATAAGTAACAGTCTGAGTTAGTTGGAGCAGATTCCCACAGAAGCAGTAAGTTGAACACGTGCACAGTGCCAAAATGCCGATGACCATGATGCCATTAGGCCATGGCCTTGGGCTCGGGCGAGTAGGGACCATGGCCGCAAAGACATAGCCGGGCTAGGGCCTAGTCTAGTGCAGAGTAAGGACGGTGCACCGGTGCGGGTGGTAGCTAGCTAGCTCCATAATAATGATGGGACAACTGTGCTCAGCGGGAGGACATAGCTATTGTATTGTAGGTGATTAGGAGCGAGTAAAAAGGACGTTTACCTTCATTGGCATTTGCTCTTTTCCTGGCGATAGTCTTCCGTATTCCGTAGTTCCGGGCCTCAATACAATGTAGTATGAACTCAGCTGCATACCCGTACTTCATTGTAGACTTAGATAGGAGTCAGTTCCTTCGGCAGCAGGGGTCCCATACCTCTGCATGAGAACATACCGACCGGCTCGTACAGTACTCCCTTCTTATCCCCTCCCCTCCCCGCCCCATGTTTGTGAGCTCAAGCGCACGATCATGATCTTAGAAGTACTAGTTAGTTTATACCACAGTAGTTAGAATCCACAATGCACATGCACTAACTACTATGTGGACCTAAACATTATAGTCAGGGAGCCGACCTTCAAAAAAGTGGCGCTCCAGGTCGGGCGAGATGGAGTACAAGATCTCTTCAGCAATGGGTTATGGGTCTATCAGAGAAGGGCTTTCGAGTTCTTGGCCATCCCATGGCCCAAAGCTGTGCACGGACATTGCGAGGACGCATTTTGTTCGACGATCAAATTCACAATTGTCAAGCATTTAGGCGCAAATGTTTTTCGTTCTCAGCCGACTTCTCGGTTTGAGAAGTATAGTAGGTACTCTGAGGTGCGCACGCTCAAAATTCCAAATCAGTGACTATGCGCCTGTCCAGAAGATGACGACGCTGCAAGCTTACTTTCTCAAAGCGTGACATACATTAATTTCATTACGATTTTGACTTTGAAAGTGAGAATAGTATTGCCATCGTCAGGTCCACTAGTCACGAAGCATGGCGCTTCTGGACAAAAGCGCAACATAGAGTGTGTACCAGCAATAGTGCACAATAATACTCGCGCCTACTCCGGCAATTCTGCAACGCGTGCAAGCAAAGTTTCAAAAGTATTATTTCCAGGTCTGACTGAGGTCGAGTTGAGCGAAGATTCCGGCAGCCTCGGAGTAGGCGAGATGTTGCTTGTTGACAAGTCGGCCTCCGCGTCCCTGAGTCCTGACTGCCAGTGCCACAGCCGTATGCACCAGTGACCAGTCACCGGACGTGCAAGATCATCATCACCCATGTCGGTACTCTGCCTGGCCTATTTATCTGCTGGTGGTGTCAACTCCGTTGCAGTTTGCCAGCTTGTTTGTTCCGGTACTCGTTCTTCACTGGTTCAGGTGAGCCTAGCTGCTTTTGCACAAAATACTTTGTGGATCTTGTGAGAGATCATGTAACTCGAAAACGAGACGTTGTTTGAAACAAAGGTAGAATGACAATCACTGCCAGTTCCACATGCACTTCTGACAGGAACTACGACAGACGTCTACGTGGCAGCACCAAAGGAGAGCATGGGATAGGCAACATAACAAGATAGAACATACATGCGCGCACGTGCATGTGTGCGAGCTTGTGTACACGCGCGCACGCCCACACACGCTTGCAAGCGTGTACTCACATGTGTGCGAGTGTGCATGAGTGCACACACATGCACACACATGTGACTCTCTGTTCGCACACACACACACATACATGTGTGCGAACATGCGCGCATTCATCACACACGCGTGCGCACATACACACAGGTGGATGCGCACATGCCAATGCTCACACACACACACGCATACACGTGTACATGTGCACGCACACACACGCGTGCGCGCTTGCACGCACATACACACAGGTGGATGCGCACATGCAAATGCTCACACACATATACACGCATACACATGTACATGTGCACGACACACGCGCGCGCGCACACACAGGTGGATGCGCGCACGTGCATGTGTACGAGCTTGTGTACACGCGCGCACGCCCACACACGCGCGCAAGCGTGTACTCACATGTGTGCGAGTGTGCATGAGTGCACACACACGCACACACACACACACACATGTGACTCTCTGTTCGCACACACACACACATACATGTGTGCGAACATGCGCGCATTCATCACACACGCGTGCGCACATACACACAGGTGGATGCGCACATGCCAATGCTCACACACACGCATACACGTGCACGCACACACACGCGTGCGCGCTTGCACGCACATACACACAGGTGGATGCGCACATGCAAATGCTCACACACACATACACATGTACATGTGCACGACACACGCGCGCGCGCACACACAGGTGGATGCGCACATGCAAATGCTCACACACACACGCGCATACACGTGTACATGTGCACGACACACGCGCGCGCGCACACACCCACGTGGATGCGCACATGCAGATGCTCACACGCATACATACATATAAACACACACACTCATGCACGCGCGCGTCATTATCTACGAATCTCAGAAACATGCAACACGCGGCCAGAAGTTAAAGGGGAAGTTAAGGCAAAAATTAAAATTTCACCAGTTGTAGTCTTCGGGGTGCTGAGTCGAATGGTCTTGGTCCGAGAAAGCTGAGACGCTCCCTTCCTACTTGAATCTACTACTACTCAATTTACCACACAAAGGACTGAATGAAGTAGGGAAATAATCATCCCATGATCTTCTACAATGTGAATGCTTCCACGTACGCGCATGTCATTAGGGAGGTTTAGTCCCACGTAATCCGTGGGTACTTTACGTGGGTGCACCACGTGATACTCAGTGACCCACGTACAGACGTTTTCTGATTCACGACATACCGTGTATGGAGGCTCACCCACGTTCCGCCAGAACGTGGGTGAAAATCAGAATGGAGCGCATTGTGCGAGCTGTGAGGGTGCTCAGCTGAATAAGTTTCCGAAGCACGAAATCAAAATATTGGATGAGCTTCTTAGGCCGGGGTAGCTTCGTCTTTGACCAGGTTTTGGCCTTTCGCTTCATGCTTTTGTTTGTTCCGTGTGACTAAACACAACATTGCAACGTGGGTGCCCTTCATCCACTTTACGTGGATCACCCACGTACGCGTTTCCGTTACGTGGGAACTAAACCTCCCTATTGTGCAGCATCCGAAACTTCAACAAAACAATGATTCAAAGAGACGTTATTCAAGATAAGTCATGTATTTCTACGTTCACTGGTATAATCAAAGATTCCGTTCAAGGCAGCTGCCATGGTGTGTACCTTACCACCTTTAACCCTTTAGGGCCCACAATTATTTCAAGAAATGCACTGCATACGCGAGCCCAGGTACTTATCTGGTCGTAACTTTGGTGTCCTTTGGCCGATTTTGGTGATCTTGGGCTTTCTGGAAAGCTCTTGGCCAGAGGAACACAGCGATAGCCAGCAATACATCACTCGATCCACAGAATCAGCGCCGCAGCGCGATACGGCGCTCCAAAGCCAGCATTGCGAGCGCCCAACTCAAATTCTCTGCCATTTCAACAAATTGCATCGCAGATCGCTCAAATTTTTTTCCTGGAGAGCTGAGAAACATGCCTTTGCGATGACGTAAACTATCTGTAGCTGCGTGGGCCGCGAGTCAGGGAAAACCCCTAAAAACGAGTTCAAAATGCACGCGCTCGAGTTGACTCTGCTGAGCGAATTAATTTATTTAGTTCGAGTCTCGTATCTCCGCCACATAATCATTCGGCCAGGCAACGCTGGCCGGTGGTGCTGCTAGTAAGTTTATGAGAAGGTGAAATGCTGCGAGTGGGGTCTTCGTTGTTGTTGTTGTTGTTGTTGTTGTTGTTGTAGTTGTTGTTGTTGTTGTTGTTGTTGTCGTTGTCGTTGTCGTTGATGTTGTTGTCGTTGCCGTTGCCGTTGCCGTTGTTGTTGTTGTTGTTGTATGTGCTTCCATAGCCACTTCTAGGCTAACTAAGCTTTCGCCATCATTTTATTGGGTCGGCATCCCGTTTGAATGTGCCAAGTAAAATAAAAAAAGTTTAAAAACCAACAACAACAACATTGAATAACAACAACAAACAACAACAACAACAACAACAACAACAACAACAACAACAACAACAACGGCAACGGCAACGGCAACGGCAACAACGAAGACCCCACTCGCAGCATTTCACCTTCTCATAAACTTACTAGCAGCACCACCGGCCAGCGTTGCCTGGCCGAATGATTATGTGGCATGCGGGTGAAGCAAGTATGTGAACAGCACACGTGCTCAGCACGTGGTGGTGGCCAGACCGCTGAAGTCCTGGTGAGGGAGGTTCTTCATCGTTGGAAGAAGAAGGAGGGACGTCTGTTACGCCTTCAGGAGGCTGGTCAGGGTTGTCCATCACCTGGTGCAGTGGTGGCGGATGAACTTGCGGCGGCTCAAAAAATTCATAAACTTTAATACGAACAAATGTGCGATGCGCTCTTCACTGCAGATCAGATGCAGAGTGCAGTCAGTGCAGATCTTTTGTATCCTTTTGTTGCAGATGTTTCTATTTGCAGAGAACGGTTCACGTGGTCCGCAGCGCTTGTGCGGCTGCTAGTGCTACCTGAATAGTATGGCCTAGGCTAGGTACTAGGTGGCTACATGATTCGCACGCTTCGCGTGCTCAGTGCTTCTGCGCGCGGCTGCTACTGCTACTCGTACTGATCGTGTCTGCTACCACCTACATCAGTACATGTATACACTGTTCGCACACTTCGCGTGCTCAGCACGTGGTGGTGGCTACACGATTCGCACGCTTCGCGTGCTCAGTGCTTCTGTGGCTGCTTCCGCTAGCTAGCTACACGATTCGCACGCTTCGTTCGCACGCTTCGCGTGCTCAGTGCTTCTGCGGCCGCTAGCTAGCTACACTGTCTGTGCTACACTGTTCGCACGCTTCGCGTGCTCAGGGCAGCGCTGCTCCGCAGCGCTTCAGCGTGACACAAAAACACACGTCACAGGTGCCTCTTCTTTATAAGGAGCGTGACACACACACACACACACACACACACACACACACACACACACACACACACACACAGACACACGTCACAGGTGCCTCTCTTTTATATAAGTAAAGATCTCTTATTGGCGATGGTGCCATCGTGAGAATAAAGAATTCAAACAATAACAGCAGTGAAAGTTCAAACTGTTACTTCAGACGTTCAGTGCACAGTACCCTCGATAACACACGCATTTCATTCTGTATCGGATACACAAGTCACAATGTCACAGTGTGACTAGTAACTCCATTGATAAAATGCTGCGGCTTTTCTGCAGACCTTGCATATCTAAACTAAAGGAAAGAAAAAGGACCAAATGGACTACACGTCCACGAACACCAGTATCGTCATCGATGTGCGTGTACTTCAGTATATCCGCCAACGTTCTCCACACTACAGCTGAGAGTCTGAGACGTTCAGCTTGTGATTGTCTTGGTTGCGCGCACCTTCCCCTCCTTTGTTACTTGTTAGTAGAACCTTCCAAGTTGGAAGGCAGTTGGAGTGCGCATCCAAGACGTGCTAGAGCTGATTGGTAGTACTAGAGCGTAACCCGTGTCGTTAGGATTCCTGGTCACTGTCGTGCAATCATCAGTTATCGCACGAGCTGATTGTCCAATAACTGGAGTAGTGGTGTTAGTGGATAGTAAACTGTATTTTTTTTTAACTTCAGCCAGTATGACTTCTACAGTATTTTCACTTCGTCTTATCTTGGGAGTTAGACATGGGGGAAGTAGTTAGTTGCCATGCAGGGGGGGGGGGGGGGGATCAGCTCGCTAGGCATTTGCGGATAATGCCGGCAGAAAATTGGCAGAATTCGGTACTTTTTTCTGGTAAATTTCATGCATGTTTGGTATGTGGATAAAGAAATGGAGCAGAATTCGAGGAATTGTCCGCCATAAGGTTTGTATGGTTCTGCCAATCATTTCACTGCTTTTCGAGCAGAATCTGCCACCTTTTCGAGCATTATCCGCCAATGCCTAGAGGCTAGAGCTCGTTTTCGGCACCGGGAATACAGCTCGCTTGACTCTGTCTCTACTGAGTGAAGAGGACCCACGCCTTGATCTGGCGAGCTGCGTTTTGGGAATTTGCAGTATGCTGTATTAGTGCATAGCGTAACTTGTACGGTAGTTCCTTGGTCATTTTTCTTTCCCTCTTAAGGTGGCTCCTACCCCTCGGGTCCAAATTTTTTTTGTTTGAAACGTGGCTACAAACGATTGTACTTTGTTCCGTTGGATATCTAGTGTACGGAGACAAATGTTTATCAAGTTCTACCGGCCAGTTTCACTCGGGGGAGGGGCCAAACATAGCATACTCACAATTGCCAATTTCGGCCAAAAAATACCGGAAAACCGCTTTTTTGGCCGTAGCACTGGTAGTTACCCCCTTTTTCTTGATGTCCAACATCAGGACAGTAGTATACTTGCTAAATATCAGCATAAGCTGTAGAAGTGGGTAGAATTCTGCTAGAAGGTGACCTTTTTTCTCTTTTCGGAATCATCCCATTTCAGCGCACACGTCCCACAAATTATCCCCGCCCACAAGTATTTGACACTGGACTTGCCCTGTATTTGATGGTTATGCTATCATAACCTAATAATGGTACTGTGTAGCAAGTTTGAGCAGGTTCTACCGAAGGTAACTCGTGAAATAAAACTTTGAAGTTTCAAATGATGCCATATTTCAAGAATCAGCACATTGCACTGGGACATTGTCCAACGCCTTAGAACCCCTGACTCCACCATATGACAGATACGTGTCTTACAATAATTGATTGCAACATCTTCCGAACATAGTAGTAGAGCTTTGGATCAAGTTTTAGCAGTTTCCACCAAAGCTAACTACCAAAATAGAACTTTGAAGTCGCCCACATACTAAATGCCATAGCTGAGCATGTGCATTGAGTGTATGGTCTAAAGGTTTTCACAACTAGCTCCAATGCGGCAGATACGCGTCTTACATTACTTGATTGCAACATCTTCAGAACATAGTGGTAGAGCTTTGGATCAAGTTTAGACAGTTTCTACCGAAGCAAACTACCAAAATAGAACTTTGAAGTCGCCCACATACTAAATGCCATACATGTGAGCATGTGTATTGAGTGTACATGTATGCTCTAGTGTTTTTCACAACTTTCTCCAACATGAAGCCGATAGTGATGTGGAATTTGTTGACTGCTTTGTCCAAAACATGGTGCTGAAGCAATGCACATTGGGCACTTTCTACTGGTAATGTAATTATTATATTTAATATACAGTGTTTGCTGCCAACATAGCAAGAAATACTTCTATACTAAATGCGTATTCCACGGGGTACGGTCCAATGGCTTTTCACTTCACATCTAGCCACTGTTCTTCGTGCATTACTTGAATGCTTAGTCTCCGTGGTAATGAAACTAAGAGCCACACTGGAGAAGTTTCTACTTAAGCTAACTATCAAAAATATAAAATTTCCAAGATGCTACTATTACATCAAGTAGCTGTGTGCAATGCCACTCTGTTGAACACAGTAAGCAAAATCGAGTCACTAAAACCCTATTTGCCAGATACAAGCTGTTGAGACTGATAGCAGCTGTATGATCTGATATGGATGGCGGTTCCACACTGACCAGCACATGTACACGCGCACAGGCAGAAGAACACACAAGTAATACACCTAACGTTACTTCGAAGTACACTGCGTACATCATGTAAATACAAGCGTATATACAAGCATCACTCCTGTTCTCCACAACGGGCAGTCCTGGGCCACTCCAGCTGGTCAGAGTGCAATAATTTCTGCAGCAGGCTTGACTTGGAAAGCTAATCACAACTGCCATGGCTGCAACATGAGTATTACCAGCGCTTTTACAGTGCTACTCGTATATTATTGTCAATCCATTGTGGTGCATGGCACTCGTTTTCAACACCCGAGTTTATGTCATTAGTTGCATATCCAACGCCAGCAGAAAAAAGCGGGGGTGGGGGCAAATTACCACGGTTCAACACTAGTCATATTGAACGGCGTTATGCCATGCCAGGCGCGCACACAAAACGCCCGCGCGAGCGCGCATGCATGTACACACCCGGGTGACACACATTCATGCGACTTTACATAGCCTGCACTGTCGTTCTATGTCATAGGAGTGAGTGCACACACATAATATATGTACATGTAGATTGCCTAATTTTGCATACGTAATAAAATTGTATATGTATACACACATCTGCGTGCACATATAGATAAACTCAACGGCATACGCATGAGTGTGTGCCAGTAGGGCCACATGCCAATTATCGGATTAGTCTGTGAAAGTTGCACGGCACGACAAACTTTCGGACAGTCTAAAGATATGACACAATGAATGTGGAATACCCTCCAGTGTGTAAGACCATTTCATATCTATTTCGCAGCGTTTGTGATTTTCGGAGCGTCCCTGTTGATATTTGATGTCCTCACTTGGTTGATGACACACTCACAAATTATCAAATTCACCTCCAATGCCATCCAATCTGCGTTCCGCGATACATGTACAGTGAACGGTGTTGAGGAAAGCCATGCAGCAATAAAACAGTCGAGACTCCCAAGCAGAGGATACAATTCTCGCAACAGCGTATTGAAGTACGAATTGTTCTAAACAATTTTCAAGACACAATTACAAAATTTGAAGTGCGTCTTGAAACGTGTTTGAAGTGCTTCGATGTATTTACCTTCGATCTCCCTGAATCGATCCATCCACAGCTACCTGACGAATTTGCCAGTCAGTGCGGGAGTTGATCGAGCAAGTTATAATTATTTGAAGGTCGCGAGATGTCAGTGGCACTGGCAGGAAATCTACACAAGCGTGTTCTGAAATAATTTTCTAATACTCAGGCATGATTCAAGAGCGGACTTTGATTTCTCCCTTCTTATGGTACGAGCACCAGTCGACATTGCATTCTTGGAAAATCTTCTGCGAGTGCTGCCTTCCCCTTTCATAGAAAGAACGAGTGAAGAGGGACACTAGCAGCAGGTTCTAGCAAGGTCGCCAGAATTGCAGAAACTGTTACTTTGCGAGAAGACGTTTCCTACAACCGTATTAATCGCACAAAAATCATCGCTACCGAAAAATTTACTGAAAATCTACACTTTTCAAACGATGCGCGCGCAGAGGGTGTGAGCCATGGCGGCACCTTAAAACTCATTTCGGCCTATACCAACTCACAAAGTACTGATTATAATTATTATGACAGTTGTATCCTATTGTCCTTTGGCTTTGGCTTTGGAGGTGGATTCACGTGATCATGGTTATTGAAGTCAGCGTCGAGATGTAGGTTTACGTCTGTGTCCGAGGATCGATGGACCCCCAGCGTCTTGCGTCTCTGGTGATACTCTTGTCCACGAATGGACTATCCATGGGTTCTGGCAGATATGGTGTCGTTCACAATGTGTTCAATGATGTCACTCATGTCAGTGATGATGAACTGGTGTATCGTGTATTGATTGTGTTCCTTTACTACGGTAACTAACGTTACTTCTAATCAGGGAGTCGTAAAAGCCCTTTTACGACTCCCTGCTTCTAATAGTAACACATGTACGGGGAGTTCTGATTGAACCTCGATGCCTCTAAGCTACAGTTACAGTTATGTACTTATACGTTATCACTCCCTTAGTATTCGGACTCACATAGATTTTTGCCATACCTAAGCAGTCAAATATACCTGCATATTTCACTCCTTTTAATAGGGCTATATTGACTGCTTATAATTATTTGCTTAGGGGTTGCGCAGTTGAACGGTGCCCAGTGCAGCATTAGGGAGGTTCCGGAGTACGATTTTTCGTGCCAAAATCCGTGGAGGCTCTACGGATTTTTTATACGTCGTTTTCGAGCAGTGAAAAGTTCCGGGGTACGGAACTTATGTGTTTGCCGTCATTGCCTAGTTAACGATCGCAAACACGTCACATTCCCGCGCTATGCCTTTTTTATTTTGAAAATTGTACCGAAATCAAAACTTCCCGCGAAAAATCGATGTTTCTCGTACCAAATTTGTACGCGAAAAATCTTTCTGCACCCGATGACGCAAAATCTCCATACGAAGCATGGTTCGTATGAAAGCCAGTCCACACGGATTCTCGTGCCGAAAAATCGTATGGAGCACGCCTGGAAAAAATCCGTAGCGCCCATACGGATTTTGGCACGGAAAATCGTACCCCGGAACCTCTCTATTGTCACCGCATGAGTAGGTGGTGGTGCAACGGTTGTGCAATCATAAAACCGGGATTCATGAGGTTATCGTTTTGGAATTTGAAATACGGACTGTTTGTCGTGATAAATCTAATATTGACTTCGTACTTGGTCAGTATAGGAAATAAAAACCTCGTAAAAGACCTCGGCTTCGCCTCGGTCTTTTACTCGGCTTGTATACTAGTGATTATCACTCCCTTAGTATTGACTCACATAGATTTTTGCCATACCTAAGCAGTCAAATATTCCTGCATATTTCACTCCTTAGGGCTATATTGACTGCTTATATTTGACTGCTTAGGGGTCGCGCAGTTGAACGGTGCCTAGTGCAGCATTGTCACTGCATGAGTAGGTGGTGGTGCAACGGTTGCGCAATCATAAAACCGGGATTCACGAGGTTATCGTTTTGGAATTTGAAATACGGACTGTTTGTCGTGATAAATCTAATATTGACTTCGTACTTGATCAGTATAGGAAATAAAAACCTCGTAAAAGACCTCGGCTTCGCCTCGGTCTTTTACTCGGCTTTTATTTCCTATATTGACCTCGTACTCAGTCAATATTAGATACATATTCGCCCATATTCACTCGGCTTCAGGTAATATTATATACTTATCATAGCCAAAGAGTACAATGCAGAATCTACTCTCTGGTGTCATAAATTCATAAGCCAGAGTGTGGAGCTTCGCATCGCTTTGGGAAAACGCTGTTTGCATCGCTTCCGCTATACATGTACTAGTCATGGAGGCGACCCCTGTACACCATTGTACACGGTTGTATGCCCTTCAACACGAAACGTGCAAACGAGTGATATAGCTATTACACAAAGACCAAGGGATGGTGACTTTACAACACAGTTCAGTTCCTCAGGTGATCGGCTTTCACAGGCGGCGCAATGACAACGCATCGCCGTAGCTTGCCAATGACGTCAATCTCGAGCTCGAGGCCCTCTTCGGCAAGGAATGGTGGGACGAATGCAAACGCAAGGCCATGACCAACTTGGTATCCGTAACAGCCGGAGGAAACATGACCGACGACCTATACAAAAGCACCAACACATTCAAGTCCAGAATGCAGTTCAGTACCAGAAATCACAGGAAACAAATAAATTCTGTGTATCGCGATGGCTGAGGCTTCCTTGTGAGCTGCATGCTTCGGACAGAATTGGTCGTGTGAAGCCGGTGCCAATAGGGATTGGTGGTGTGAAGCCGGTGCCAATAGGACCTCTTCACACTATTACAGGCACAACTCAGCCTATTAAAAGTCACACCTTTATAGAAGTTTCTAAGACAACTATTGGTGCAAGGATCTGGCGGGAAGCCCAAAAAGCTGCCCAAGCCTTTCAGACAGTGTGCTGACTCTTGTGCAAGACAACTATCCTGCATGTATCGTACTTTTCACCAGGCAGTCGTACAAACTGTGTATGGCTTCCTGCTTTCACACATTCACTTGCGTAATACTGCGGCACGTTGCCCGTATGTTGCATGTGAAACGTCCTTGCAGTAGTCTGAATGCAGGCTTCGGACAGGTCTGATGGACTTCTGCACTGAACTAGCGCTGCACGTGGTGCGAAGACTCGTGTGACGCCGAAACGGAAACACTAAGCACAGTAGCTGCCTTGAAGTCAGCCAGGGAAGTGCTGGCGTGCGCATGGTGTCATGCATCACCTGGCAAGCTGCAGCTAGCTATTCTCCGTATTTCCAGAAGCAATAGCCTGATCTACTTTTTCTTCAATCAACCCCTACATGTAACGTGTTGTGCTCGCTGAAATCCGACCCAAAGTGCACATTAGGCGCCCTCAACTTGCACGGCCCTGGATGCCCTGGAAGTGGTACGAATGCTGCTGGACGTACACATGTACACGGACAGTGATGTAATCCTGTCCCCACAGGATACCGCGATTCTGCGGACGCGCAATTTTCCACGCTATTGGCTTTCATCCACGTTTTCGAAAAAAAAAATGTTTGCATAAAACCCGCGTTATCCATGGGAATGCCCAAGAACATAGTACATTATGTTGAAAATGTACTACAAAGCCGAACCCGCGCATGGCTTTGTACGACAATGTTATACTTGCATGAAACTGTACGCTAAAGTTGTACCAATGACAGATAACGTGTGCATAGTGACCGCATTATACCGCATAATCCTGCATATTTGCCGCATAACGGCCTGTTTTCTCCCGCAGCGTTTAATATGCGCATAATTTTAGGATTTTGTCCGCGTTAAGCGGGATTCACAGAAGCTTTTTTGCGATGCGACACGCGATGCGACAGACGCGAAACCGGGAAAACCCCAAATCGCAGCCATGTCGCACCCCACGCAACTGCCGCAACTGGGCCATCGCAGAAGTTGAGCTTGGCTCAACTTTTGCGATGCGATGCGATGCGACAAGCGATTTGGTGTAAGATTTTGACCTTTTCTACAGCAAAGTTGTACAAAGGTGCAAGAGTTGCCTATAAATTTTTACAAGTTGTGTCAAACCGCGCGAATATCATGGTGACGTACCCAAATCAGCAAAACTTTGTCGCATCGCTGACTTCTTCTGTGAATGGTATTTCGCGAGTTCGCATCGCACGCATCCATCGCAGATCGCGTCGCATCGCGTGTCGCATCGCAAAAAAGCTTCTGTGAATCCCGCTTTATTCTGTGGGGACAGGTAATCGGAACTAGACCGCGAGGGCGTCAGTTTTGCACTTTGGGCCGGATTTCAGTGATTTCAGTGAGCGCAACAACTGTACATGTATGCCTACCTTGGTCCTGCATTCAAGAAATCTCATCAACGTAGGCAAAGTTGGCCATTGTTTCAATGCAATCTTTTCATGCTCTCAAAAAATCAAAGAGTCCTTCATAAAAAAGCAAAATATAGACACATATAGAGGACGGGCAGGTTTCTGTTCCGTAACTTCGGGTTCCACGATGGAGAGATCGTCAGAAATCCGATCAGATCTGATCATCACTCTATCGTCAAACTCACAGTTACAAATAGAACTGCAGTTCTCTGGTGCATGGCTATGCTCCGTGTATTTCTACACATTGAGCACTGTAAGGCTGGTGGACTGCACCGTCGTGGTACGGTCTACTCTCGATTAGTGAAACACCCAATCTTGGAGACAAAAATGCGTGACTTACATGTATCACCGAAACGAGTGCGTGACTTACATAAATATACTGTATACACATACAAAAGTACACGTCGCCCAGATTACAAAAGTGCTCGTGCATGACTTAAAAACGTGTGTGACTTATCGCTAGTAGCCTAGAATAAGAAAGATACAGAGAGAGAGAGAGAGAGAGAGAGAGAGAGAGAGAGAGAGAGAGAGAGAGAGAGAGAGAGAGAGAGAGAGAGAGAGAGAGAGAGAGAGAGAGAGAGAGAGAGAGAGAGAGACAGAGAGAGAGAGAGAGAGACAGAGAGAGAGAGAGAGACAGAGAGAGAGAGAGAGAGAGACAGAGAGAGAGAGAGAGAGAGTACTGTGCCAATGTTAGCTATCACTGTCACCTACCTTGCCGTCGCAATACACTGCCTCCATGCCGTCCGGGTCTGTTTTCCCGTCATCTTCCAGCACCTTCAGCATCACCAGCTTCTCTTTGCTGCCTGCGCGAAGTTCGTGCTCCAGTGCTGCCATGCCAATGCACGCTTGCACGTCCGGCTAAAGCAAGTGTAGACCAGATACGGATCATGTATACTAATAATGTTATTGGTAACGGTGGACAGGCTAACAAGTAACAGCACACTGGGCCATGAATCGCATACAAACTGTACTGTGAACGCCAGGTGTAGCCATACCATGCTGGCTGTGCCGAGCACTGGTCTGCCTACACGGGTTCAGAAAATGGGTACTGCATGAATGCAGTTAAAAAAAATCCTAGTACATGTACCTACAACCAGTAGTATAGCTGTGACCATTTCATTAATGATTCATTGGTAATTCCTGCCCCGCAGTGCTTCTATGGATGTGGACTCCACAGTAGCATAAGCACTTGCTACACTACATGTATAGAGGTTACGCGATTATAATCATTGGTTGAGAATGTGATGACATCATCAGTTGAGAATGTGATTACATCATCAGTTGAGAATGTGATCACATCATCAGTTGAGATGCTTTGGCAAAGCCGCAGCACAGTGATGCACTGGCTCAACTTGCGGCGAAACCATGGAAACCGCCAACTCACCAACATGAAATCATTCGCATAACCTCGAAGTTATGCGAACGGTTCAGTTCAAGGAGTGAGGCAGCAGCTTTTCCTAATGGGCACTAAGTGATAAGTACACAGCGTGAGTCAGTGGATTTTCTCATGGGCGTTATCAAGAGTACATAACCCCAAGAGTGTGCAACTGCCTGCACAACCTCTATGCAGTGCTGTGAAGGCAGAACTTCACATCACGTGACATGGTTCAAAAGGTTACACTGGCAAACAGTGCAACGTGATCACAAGAGAGTTGTACCCAAAGCTGGGTTTCGTACAACCCTGTATCAATCATGCACGGAGTGCAAATAATGTGTACGGGTTCATCACGTGATGTGAAGTTCTGCCACCGCAGACCCCATAGCTGGAGTTGCACACTCTTTGGGGTTATGTACTCTTGGTGTTATGTATGCAGCATGAGTCCCTAGAACAGAGTAAGACTGGGTGCAGGGCTGTGCCGCGACTTCGCCACCAAAGCATCTCAACTGATGGTGTATTCGCATGACCTCTCTAGTAGCTGTGGATTCAGCGCGGAAGTGAAGTCCGGCACCTGCACGCTTCCCACAGTTCACTACAGGAATCATGGCGGACGACGTGCTAGATCTCTGTGCATCGCTTCTTTGAACCATGCATACAGTGCATGCCAAGCCATTGCCGGCGATGCTGAAAGACGTGCACTGTATAAGACACAGATAGTCACTGTGCGGCACAGGTTGCAAGCATCATTGATGTAAAAAAAAAGTCGGAGATCATATAAAGATGCATTAAATGATACGATGCAAGGTGAACGCATGTAGTTACGTATTCGGGTGTACACCGCATCAAAGCTGTACATTTTTGGGCTGAAATACATGTACCGTATATTCTCTATTATAAGCGCCGTGCTTCTATTTTTTCAACACCCCTCTACCCCGTGCTTATATTGGAGACCGCGCTTATATTGGAGACCGTGCTTATATTTTTTCAACCTATACATCTATACAGAGCAAGAAGACATACATGCTAGATATCATGCATGCAGCATTGATTTCCACCAGCACCGTGCTAATAATAGAGACTGTGCTTATAATGTTTCGAAAGGTGCTCACAGTGTGCTAGTATTAGAGACTGTGCTTATAATAGAGAATATACGGTATCATGCATTCTTTTGTGCGGAAACGCAAGGGTCAGATGTCACTTGCAATCTATCCACCATTGTACAGTGCTGTTCAATGAAATCCAGTCTTGAAATCCAGTCTTGTCACTCAAGTACGCAATGAAATCCAGTCTTGAAATCCAGTCTTGTCACTCAAGTACGCAATGAAATCCAGTCTTGTCACTCAAGTACGCAATGAAATCCAGTCTTGTCACTCAAGTACGCAATGAAATCCAGTCTTGTCACTCAAGTACGCAATGAAATCCAGTCTTGTCACTCAAGTACGCAATGAAATCCAGTCTTGTCACTCAAGTACGCAATGAAATCCAGTCTTGTCACTCAAGTACGCAATGAAATCCAGTCTTGTCACTCAAGTACGCAATGAAATCCAGTCTTGTCACTCAAGTACGCAATGAAATCCAGTCTTGTCACTCAAGTACGCAGTGAAATCCAGTCTTGTCACTCAAGAACGCGCCGGACGTTGCAGAGCCCTAGACCTGCGAACACAGAGCTGCGAAATGATGCAAGGCGCACACTTGACTCACGCAACCGGATTTCATTGAGCAGCGCTGTAGTTTCCTGTGCAAATGTCTGGAGCTGAAGCGATCCTTACCTCTACGTTGCCTCTCACAAATGACATCATGTCGGATTCCACCATAGTGTTGTCCTTGCTCATCTGTCGTCGAAAGAAGATGAAAAACCAGCACAGCCACACAACGCACTCAATCGAAGTACTGTCCAGCACAGGGCACAGGAATAGATAAGTTACCATGCCAGCTGCATACTGTGGGTATAATGGTACTCCATGCACATGCCGAATAGTTGAGTTACATGTACCATGCCAGCTGCATACTATGGGTATAATGGTACCCCATGCACACACCACTGTGGACAAGCAACGACTGAAGCAGGCCACACTGCTTCCCCATACCTGTGCTTGGTTTGGACCTAAACATGATCGTTCCGACACAGGCCCGGTTGGCACACCGCCACACTTGCCTACTTATGGGAGGCTATAAGAAAAGTATTATCATGTGAGCATCTAACTGTCCACTACCAAACCGTATCTCATAAATCACATCTGAATACAGGTTGCACCACCGGCATGTTTAGGCGGCCTCTGTCATAATATTAGTTTCAGTGTGTGCATTGCGTAAGAAGTCTTACTCGACTGGAAGTCCGTCCCCTTCACGCCCTTCTTTGTCTTAGGGATTATTGTAAGAACGTGTGACCTATATTCGGGGAGTTACGGTAGACGCACACGTGCCTACCTCAGCTCCCCACGCTCGGAATCCTTTCTCCATGCGCAGTGAGTTCATAGCGTACGTGCCAAAGTCATCCACGCCGAGATCTGCGCCTAGCCGATGCACCGTGGCGTGCAGATCAACAACGGATGCCTGCGGACAGTGAACCTCCCAGCCGAGCTCACCTTCAGGAGGACACCACAGCACCACAATCCAAGAACGTGTATCAGTATAGAGTAGTACAGTCATCATATAATTATGCGATAATGCCATACTAGAAGTTTAAGGTGTTTTTACTACAGTCCCTTTCAAAACTATAGACGCGTAGGGTTTTTGAAATATTTCAAATTTGGCTGAAATTTTTGAGAATAGTTTTCGGAATATTGCTCGGGTCCGCTCCACAATTACTCTCATATAGTTTCTAAACGATTGGATAACAGACGCCCAATTTGGAAAAAATTATGCACAAAGTGATCACAGATTTTATGTGGTATAGATGCTGGCATAATGGTTTTTGCCTAGGTACGCGTCTATAGTTTTCAAATGGACTGTAGGTGGCATCCAAGCGGCCACTGGCTAAAGGTCCAACTCAATACAAAGCATGTGAGTACAATGTACATTGTGCAATGGTCATATAAAATGCTGTCTGATGTTCGCTCCAATGAGTGAAACTTCAAGTTGCAGCCAACCAGGCCTTGCTCCTCCAGTGTGTGCGTATATTGCTCTGCACATTTTGCGTATTGAACGCTAGTCTATTCGAGCTGCCTTGACCAGCCATGATCATGCCGACTACAGTATAGATCCGCTTCATCTAAGGCTTTCGGGTATATCTGGTCTTTCATCCACACCAGGCAAACAGTTCTCTGACCAAAGGTGGCTGGATAGGCTGTGGTTCCACTGTTTCTCCTTGTGTACTTAAAGCATACAGTACTGTCCGGTGCAGAAGAGCTGGGGGAGGGGGGGGGGGGGGGGGGCAGAGTCGCAGCCTAGACCGATCTTATTTTATGTGCTACAGTGTATGCACACGGTTGAGACACTGGGTGTACATCAGCATGCTGTGCTTGGTGAAATCCCATCATGTGGGCCGTTCTTCGGCGCCCGGCAGTACTGTAATAATATGACTCACTGCGTAACCCACTGACCTGTGTAGGAGATCCTGATCACGTCCATCTCCACGCCGCTGTTATTGGTGAGTTTGCGGTGTGACATCAGCTTCCACGTGTCACGCGAGAACTCCGTCCCCGGGAACAGGCGCTCCATCAGCCGCGGTGACTTGGGGCCAGCAATGCCTAGGCAAGACAACTCATCAGTGGTGTTCCGAATGGCAACGTTGCAGTGTTTGGGCATATTTAACCCTTCCAGCCACCTGACAGCAGCAGACATGCACATGCAAATGTACACACCCGACACAGTGGATGCGACGTACACGTAGAGCAAGGGAAAACAAACCAGACTTCACCACGGAAGATTTTCAAAGTGCAGTTAATACATTGTACTCGGCAGGCGTGTGCGACTCAGCTACTATAGACTACTGCATCAGGGGCGTCGGAGCCGGTGCGGCAGGTGTAGCCAAACCCACACCAATAATTCTATCTCGGATACTGAGCCAGTAAATGTCCTTTCCTCCTTCTCTCATACCAGCCACCTTCACTTCCTTTCCCCAGGAGACTCCCTTTGATAGGCATCCATTTGCCTCCGAGGCTGGAGAATCCTTGAAAAACATATAATAGCAATCAATAATATCAATATAAATAGAATTAAAATTAGGGATGAAACGATCATCCATTTCTTCTTATCGAGTACCGTTTATTATTAACGATCGAGTTATCATAAAACGAGTATGCTGAATTTGTATGACAAATATATTTTACTGGTCTCCGGGGAATATGTGCATGACACACCGGATCCCAAAAGTGCGAAGGTGCCTAGAAAAAGGTGTGAATTTTGTCACCTTGGATGACGCGTGCTGGAGTTGACTATGCAGACAGTGCGACTTAGCTAGTACTATGCACATGTACACTGCACATGTACAAGTCGTGCATACTCGATAACAGCATAACGAGTAGCGATCACAGAGATAACGAGTAAGTTCCGAGTAATCGGTATAATCGTTTCATCCCTAATTAAAATAGAAGAAATCACTTTTTGAAGAAATAAAATATGGGCTATTTGGGCGCAATAAAGTTGTGAACGGTACCAGTCGGCTGTTCAATAATTCAATAATCTCTCCTTCTCTTCTCCTCCATACGCTCTCAGCCGATTACCCTTAGTATTCGGGGCCAATTACAATTCTCAGCGGGGGAGGGTCTCCCGACCGACCGCCTCTTCATGGCAGCACTGACCAATGTGGAATGCGTTCCGATGCCGCTGTATATCGTGGGGAGGGAGGAGAGGGGGTTGCAACAAGAGCCTTCATACAAGTTTCTATCAAAATAGCTACCCTCTCCTTCCCGTCCGTTAACGACAAAATCAATCAATAAGAAAGTACAAGTAGACTTATATCCAAAGAGAGCTTTAAATCCAGAGTCAAACATCTGCCGCAGATTTTCAAAAGGTGCCGTATGATTCTAGCTTCAGCTGCAGCTTCAACCTCAGAAGATGTGATATAAGGCTTGTCTCCTAACACCAGCGACTGAGCGTTTCTCACCTGAGATCGTGCAGCTCTGAGCCTCCTCCCGTAGTCAGCATGTACTCCCCACCACTGCCGTCCTTGGCCGTAGGCACAGTGCACGTGACAGTCATCTCGGACATGACGCGGCCGTTATGTGTGAGCATGTGCGCCAGGCACGAACGGCCTTGGGTCTAGGCACAGGGCACATGCAGCACAGAGCCAGAGTAACTGTATCCGATCTTTAGCGGCTCCACAGCTGAAAGGGGGGGGGGGGGGGGAGGTATGAAATGGGTATTATCATAGTTGATGAGAGAAGTATGGATATCATACTTCTCTCATCAACTATGATAATACCCATTTCATACCCCCCCCCCTTCATAAAATTAATACCTACTGTTTTCTTTCCTTTCATTTCATCTTCTTTTCCGTTCCTTTCTTCTTCATACACATTTTAAACATTTTCATCATATTGTGAGAGCCGTGGGCCAATAGCCCCGGTGAGAAGGCAGTCTTGCCTGTTCATATGGTGAAGTAAAATAAAGAAACAACAACAACAACAACAACAACAACAACAGCTGCTCAACCATTTCTCCTAGAACAGGTGGGTAGAATGGTGGGCACTAGACTGCATGTTACAGAGCTGCATCCCTACAGTCACACGGGTCATGCATGCTGTTGTGACCTGCATGGCTCACCGGGCATGCCGCGATCTCACACTCACAAAGGCTGAACCGGCCTCGGCATGTCCGGTGTGCCGCACAGTGGATTCATGCTCCAGAAGATGACTGCAGTAAGTGCCGTGAAGCACGGGCCTAGTGCATCGCAGCCCTATGCATTGGTGCCAACTTGACATTTAAAGGGGCTACTAGTACTGTAGTAGGGAACAAAGAATCGTATAGAGTACGGCGAGGACTCGTTCATGAGCTAGTATGATGGTTAGTGATCGTGTTCGACAAGAGATCGTTACGTGCATTTGTGTATGCCTGGTATACGCACGGTTATTACATGACTGGAAAAAAAGCGCAAGTGCAAACCGCAGACACTCAGTATCCATACTGTGAAGAGTACGGTACTGTACAACACTACGAGTGCAAGTTAGTTAGTAAGTTGCGCCGAGTCAACCAGTACAGTACCTGCAGAGACTTCCATGCAGCACTATGATAACAGTAGCTTTTGATTTTCTTTGTCCTGCAATTATTTCCCAGTTATTTGCAGTCTCAAATGTCCCCTCGGGCCTGTACATAACTGTGCTCTTGTTCATATTTATAGCTGCAGTTAGGCCAATGTTCCCAAAACGGAACATATGTTTCCCTTAAAGAGTACTCGATAGCTCATTCATTAGCACAACTACCCGTTCGTTAGTTAAAGAGTAATCGCTTGTCCCTACGGAATAGTCTGTCGGATCTACTCTCACCGGTCATGAATGTCTATCGTTTCGGACATCACGTGATGACAGTAATATTCGAGTTCCCGCCTACCCACCTTTGGAATTCTGTTGGCAAAGGCCAGATTCAGGAAGCGGTACGAGTCCTGGCCGGACACCGTGAACGTGGCAAACGACGAGAGGTCAATCACACCGACGTTCTCCCGCACCAGACGGCTCTCCCTGCCGACCGGCTCAAACCAGTTGGTGCGGTGGAAGCTGGGTTGGTAGCCGGGCGTGTCACCAGGTCGCTCAAACCATAGAGGAACCTGGCCCCACAAAGGTGGAAGAGAGGCACACAGAGGTAGAACAACAGCAACGTTACACAGCTGCACATTTGGACCATTGAATGGGGAGGAGAGGGAGGGGGGGGGGTATACTTTCTGGCATTTTTCTCTGAAAATTGCCACCCGCAGCCGAAGTCCTTGTACAATCCTATTGAGTACAGCGTACTATTAAAACTACTTGAAGCAGATTTAAAATACTACGGTGGAATATGTGCCATTCCTCTCTTTTTTTGTGTGGGGGGGGGGGGGGCTGACCCCCCCCTCCCTATGTGCCATTCCTCTCTTTTTTTGTGTGGGGGGGGGGGGGGCTGACCCCCCCCCTCCCTCCCTATGTGCCATTCCTCTCTTTTTTTGTGTGGGGGGGGGGGGGGGGCTGCCCCCCCCCTCCCTCCCTGTGATTTTTATGTAAGGCATAGCTGACTGCGTAGTAGTGGCTTCCATTTATTCGACAATCATTATGAGAAGGTTGTGGACAACTGGTATACATAAGTATACTAGTACATACAACTACGCTCTATATGGGAAAATAACAGCATCTTTTTAAAAGTTTACCCATATTGGGCTCGGCCTCCCAGGGCTAAAACACATTTTGGCCGCATTAAAATCTCAGCCTGTGTGCCAGGCTGCTGCCTGTATACACTGTCACACTGAACCTTGCAAAACAAAATTTCAACCGCAACAAATTTTCGGCCTAAATTAGCCGACAATAAATGTGGTATTACGGTAGTGGATAGTTGCTTCATAACCCGTTCCCATGTGGTTTCTTCATAACCCGTTCCCATGTGATTTCTTCATAACCCGTTCCCATGTGATTTCTTCATAACCCGTTCCCATGTGGTTTCTTCATAACCCGTTCCCATGTGGTTTCTTCATAACCCGTTCCCATGTGATTTCTTCTTCCTTTCTCTTTACAAAATAAATGTGCGCCGGATATTAATTTTGTTGATTCAGTTACAGTATGGCGGAGATGTTCGAGGTTGAGTAGCTCAAATGCAAACGAAACCTGTGACTATCCCAATAGCAATAGAGCAGCACTACAGTAAAGTGTGTAACTAAAGACCACCGACCGTGACTACAGCATAGCGACCAGCCTGGTACTACAGACCACTTCGCCGGGCGCGGACGGTCTCACACTCATATACGGTTGTGCAGTGCAAACCTCTAACTAAGGACCACCAGCCACTAAAGACCGCTTTCTCTGGCCCCAAGGGGTGGTCGTTAGTCACATGTTTTTCTGTATATGCAGCAATGACCCTGGACACAGTGTAACTGTCACAATAGGCAGAGCATTCCAGCGTTGCAGCCGGCAACGCAACGACATCACCACTGTACCTCAAATCCTGCCTTGAAGCCGAATCGAGCACCACGTTTCTGCAGCGATGCGTAAAGAGGACCCGCACGTTTCGTCGGCCTGCCGCCAAAGCGTTCCTCCTTAACATAGGCATACGAGTTGTTCATCCCATACGTCTCTTTCGTCTTGTTCATGATGTATGTGGGATCGTCGCTCCAGTTGCCGTAGCGAGCCGGATCAGTTTCTGTCAGGTCATATGGCGGATAGCCATTCCTGATCCAATCGGCAAGATACCTGCCCAGGCCTCCGCCGTGGATAATGCCGTAGCTGAAGCCAACAGCCAGCCACATACCCGGCTGACCAGGCTTGGGTCCAACCATCGGCATGCCTGTGCAATACCATAGGTATTTCAAACACATGCAAATGCACACACACACACACACACACACACACACACACACGCACACACGCACATACATTCAATTATTATTATTATTACCGTAAAGTACCGCCAGAGCGCCCCACCATCTCGTCACGGACCTTGTACAAACATTGCGCATTGTGCAGTCAATCCGTACCCAGTTTACCTTCGAGCTCCACATAAAAGCATACCAAGTGTGACCTTAGTACACGAAGGTTCTCACATCGTACAAACTTAGTAGCATTCTGCCATACGATTTTCTTCCCTTGGCTGTAAAATCAAGGTGGGGCGCTCTCGCGAGTCTTTACGGTATTATTATTTTAACTCGGATACTGAGCCAGTAATAAAATGTAAAAAAGAGAAGAAACATGGGGATAGTTGCTGCATAACTCGTTCTCATGTGTTTCTTCTCTTTTTTACATATTATTATTATTATTATTATCAGCCTTTTCGCGTTGACTTCACCAAGCAAGTTTGGGTAGTTTTCGCTTAGGCCTAATGGAATGAAGAATGAGGAGCGAGATCATGTCAAGGGAGGCAGAAATCATACTGCACGAGGCTCTCCGCAGAAATCATACTGCACGAGGCTCTCCTCACTAAGATACTTCTACCTATACAGTTATATAACGTTACATGTAATTCTTTTAAAATAAAGTGATCACACCGCAGGGCAAACTGTCCGTGGAAGTGCAGCATTGGTGAAGCCACAGTACCAATCTATACGTACTAACCATCTCTAATGATAAGCCATGCACACCACACTTACCGTCAGGAGCAAACGTAATGGGCCCTGCCACTGTACGAATGATGGGAGCCTTGCCGAACGCCGGGAATCGGTTCACAGCCATCTCCAAATTAGGCCCGATCCTGTCCAGGTCGTTCTCGAACAGTTCCTGGCCAAATCCGGGTGTGACACGGTCCAGCAGCCAGCTCTCCTCTAGTTTCATGCGCTCAGGGCGTTCATACGGACCCACGAGCAGCCCGTCGCGCTCCTAATACAGGATGCCGGGTAACCACACAACAGTAAAACCGTCATTGAAGTATGCATTATTGAATGGCTGAATGATATCGTTCGCAATTCTATAATAATTATAGTCATTGCCAAAAACATCCAGCCAATCCCGGTACACAGGGACACAGTGGTATGGTATGCGTTCACGGCAGTGCTTCATGGTGGCACAGATACAGTGGCATGCATGCATTACTGTGCCAGTTCTGCACTGACTCAGTGAGTGTATGCAGGGACATGGTCAATGCATGCACTACTGTGCCAGCTCTGCACTGACTCAGTGAGTGTATGCAGGGACATGGTCAATGCATGCATTACTGTGCCAGCTCTGCACTGACTCAGTGAGTGTATGCAGGGACATGGTCAATGCATGCACTACTGTGCCAGCTCTGCACTGACTCAGTGAGTGTATGCAGGGACATGGTCAATGCATGCACTACTGTGCCAGTTCTGCACTGACTCAGTGAGTGTATGCAGGGACATGGTCAATGCATGCACTACTGTGCCAGTTCTGCACTGACTCAGTGAGTGTATGCAGGGACATGGTCAATGCATGCACTACTGTGCCAGTTCTGCACTGACTCAGTGAGTGTATGCAGGGACATGGTCAATGCATGCAGGGCCGTAGCAGGCGGTCCGGCAGGTCCGGCAGCTGCCGGACCTGCCGGACTACCAAAAAGAAAAAGAAAGAAAAAAGCGGGAGCTCACACATGTGCGCAGCTCCGGATGTACATACATGTATGTCCACCCATGACTGTGTATAATAAGTAGAGGTTACGAGGTAGTACAGAGCGGCATGTCTTGTACCATGGCAGGAGGAGGAATGGCAGGAGGTCATACAGTACACACGGTACAGGACAACGCTCACGTACCAAAGATATTCCATTGCAATGCTCTTTCTTCTCTTCCAAAGGTCTATTTTGGTTCTTTTATCACATGCATTTAGATACTGTTGCTATGCCTTCATAGGCTTCAACAAGTAAAGTTCTGTTTGGACAGACACAACATGCTAATGCCCTTTTCCCTGACTCATGCAGAACATCCTTCTTCCTTTTCTCGCCCTATGTCACTCTGCATGGTCACGATTACATACGTCATGTATATGTTGTACATGTACCGGCATACTAGTATGTATGAGTGTGGGCTCGGGGGGGGGGGGGGGGGGGGGGGAGCATCGAGGTCGGATCTTGCCGGATCAACCAAAATGGGGCTGCTACGGGCCTGGCATGTGCAGTGCACTACATCACAGTAGTGCCTGTAGTGCATGCGGCCCTGCATGTACAGCCAGCATGGCCCTAGCAGGATGTGTTTGGGCGACGACTGTAGATCACTGAAAGGAGCCGGTAGTTTTTAGTGTTGTGTTGTTATCCTGTGACACAGAGCATCACACAGCGTGGGCCGAAGTTAGTTCAACCTGTTGACTTTCAATGATTAAGCCATTGGTCCAAACTGCAGCCACACAACGTCTATATCTACATCTGCATCATCAGCACACGCTACGGAAGTCCGAACGGTCCGGCGATTGCAACTCCGAGTTTCACGCTGGACAATCATCAGGCAGCACTTGCTGTGTTAACAAGCTGTGGCTGCAGCTGGGCATTGAGCATAGTTTGAGCATTGTTTGAGCAGTGGAAATTGCCCACTGTATCTACTAGTACATCTCTTCATGTAAATACACTTGATGGCTAAACAGAGGATCAGCTAATCACCGATACAAATCTAAACCATACATGACGTGAAGCTGTGTAGCCATGGCCAGTACTGTCCGGAGTGGGGGGGGGGGTTAGCTGCACTTTAAACGCATCATTGAAAAACCTCAAAAGTGTCACTGTGGCTTAGACTCCTAATGTTGAATGTGACATGACCAGCGCTACACTGAGCCTTCCATGTTTATAATGCATGCCATGATATATGGTGACATGCGATTACTTTTCATGTACTGCAATCCATTATCGCACTAGCACAAAGCTGCTATTATGTTGTCAGATCAGAGTGAAGGACAAACTAGGAAACTTTTGCTAGAACTTCAGTCGTGCTTCCCAACTTTTCACCATTGGTAAGGTCTTGTACGTACCAGTACCCATTTTAAAAGTCAGGATGGCCAAGAATTAGAAGTCAGATATGCGGTTTATATTCCGAATGTCAACAAAAGGAGGATGTCCGGCCCGAAGCCTGGGGAGTGCAGCTTTAACCCGGTGCCGGTAACTCTCTGGAAAGTATGTTTTTGTACTGTGTAGCGATATACAATCCTGTACTGTGTAGCGATATCATACTTGCCAACCCCTGGCAAACAGTTTCCTTGACAGTGATGACGCTTTCCTTGATTTTGCCCATTTTTCCTTGATTTGCAATTTCTACATCATAATTGTGCAAAATGTTGTATATGACATCATAGTGACGTCACCATGACCACAAAACAAATAGTACAGCATGTACGACAAAAAAGTACTTTTTCATGCGCTAACTCAAACGTTCTCGCTCGCTAGACCTTCGTTTTAGCCCAGCACTGCGTGAGCGAGCGTCCAAAACACTGAAAATCAACAAAAAAGGTGTTGACGGACATTTTCGAAAATCTGGTAGATGTTATAACTTTTCCGGTATACCGGGAGGAAAGAAAGTTTTCCTTGATTTTCCCGGAAATTCCGGTAGGGTTGGCAAGTATGCGATATACAATCCTGTACTGTGTAGCGATATACACGTAGTGCACTGCGTAACGTGGGCTGTGTGTGCACAATGCAGCAATGCCAAGTTGGCCGCGGCATGCTATGCACTGGGCGTCGGTTTTTTAGTTCTTAGTCACAGTGTGAGAGATCCCATGATGTGAAATAGCACATTTCTGGCCACTCTTCGTATGGCACACGGTGGCACTATACATTACACTTCGGGGATATCATCTAGTAGCATCGGATTTTGATTGGAACTTCACACTGCAGTTTGGATAAGAAGAACTAGTGCTATTGCAACCAATCTATACTTGTCTTGTCATTAAGTGTTCATGCAGATTAAGATTTGACTGTACAAAAACTGCTTCAGGCAACAATCAGGATCATAGTAGTTCTTTGCTAGATAGTAGATAGGCTGCGAAGCGTAGAAATCACTCACCATACGTATGTAATAGGAGCCGTGCAGATCTCGCACCACTGGCATTTCCTTCTTCAGCGCCTGCACCTCCGCGAGCGTGTCCGTGATGCAGTACTGGTGATGGCCTGGTATCAGTGGCAGCTTGGCACCCGTGCCCTTGCGTCCATGCTGGAGCAAGGCGTCGAGCTCTCGGCCCCAGAATCCGGCGGCGTTGACGACGTGGCGGCACTGGATGGAGCCATTCGGTGTTGTGACCTTCCACCTGAAACCTTCACTGCCAGCCATGCTCTCCATGTCAGTCACCTAACACACACACACACACACACACACACACACACACACACACACACACACACACACACACACACACACACACACCATCACAGTAATACATAGCCACGCACTCCAGTAGAGGCTGGTGCTGTTCATTGAAATGGACTCGGACAAATGCCAAGCAGTACACTCGGCCGACTCTGTGCTTCACAGAACGTCTGACTACACCATCATGTTCTAGGACAGAGGCATTGCACGATTTTCACTGCCAAGAACTAATATTCGGATCAAAACCGCAATATACAATAAATTGTCAACAACGATGACAACGTCGATGATGACGACGACAATAACGGCAACAGCGACAGCAACAGCAACAGAAACAACAACAACACCACCACCTACGCCGCCGCCACCACCACCACCACAACCACCACCACCACCACCACCGCCGCCACCACCACCAACACCACCACCACCAACAACAACAACAACAACAACAACAACAACAACAACAACAACAACAACAACAACAACAACAACAACAACAACAACAACAACAACAACAACAACAACAACAACAACAACAACAACAACAACAACAACAACAACAACAACAACAACAACAACAGCAGCAGCAGCAGCAGCAACAGCAGCAGCAGCAGCAGCAGCAGCAGCAGCGGCGGCAACAGCAGGAGCTCCAACAGAACAATCCAAGCTACAAGCATTCAAGTGCTCTGGAGACCTGCCACCATTCATTATTGTGAATCAGAGAGCCTTGTGACTTGTATCATAGAGAAACACAACAATTCATCACAGTGGCTGGGCGAGCCCAGGTTTTCCAAACTTCATTTAGACCTGCCAAAATGAAGGGAGAAAATCTCCATGTAACGTGAACGGGGTACACTTCGGTGGTACCTTTAGAGTCTAGACCTATCCAGAGCTCGTCATAGTCCATGCAAAACAAAGATGTTTAAAAATATTAAATTAACAACGCTTCTCTCAGAATTTTACGATGATACTCCCAGAATTCTATTAATTACTGCATAGTCATTGTCGGTGCTGTCAGTATCAATGATGCGACTTCCAGAATTAACATTACTCACAGAATTTAACGACTCTACTCTCAAAATTAATGATGCTACTTTCAGAATCAAAAACGCTACTCCCATAAATAAGCAATACTACTTTAAGACCATACCAGCCATTCATACCTCTGTGTGTGTGAAGATCTTTGCACCGTGTTGCTTGGCACCAGCACCCAACGCCATGGTCACAGAGTAAGGATCAATGTAGCCATCGTGTGGATTGAAAAAGCCACCGATAATGCCGTCGGGATTGATCAGCGGGCACTTCTCCACCACCTCGGCCGCGTCCAGGATCCTTGCAGGCGCTGGATACCAACTCGCCCTGCTCAGGTGCTGTCGGAACTCGTCCATGCGCGTGCCTGTTTCCGCAAGTCGCAACGAACCACAGCGATGCATGCCGACAGCCTAAACACACACACCCGTGTAGGGCAAGGGAAATGGATAATTAATGGATAATTAATGGATAATTACTCATGCAGTATCCTATGTGTATTACGCTGAACGTGATGAGAGAGTCAGGACAACGGAACACACATCACTTGACAAGAGGCTTGTGGAAGCTCACAAAGGCACCCGAACACAGTCACATGTGCTAATACGTAGCTACGTCCCTGTTCCATCCTCGTCGCTAGCTCGTCAGATCTGCCTCGTGTTGGGGAGGTAAATGCGACAGCGGAGAGACGATTACTCTCGCTATATTGAGCTCATTGAAACGAGAGGTCTCTAAAACTTGCTAGACCTACGACTATGATCAGAACAGACTGCTAGTATGGGCTCCCATTGCTTTTCATTGCTACGCACGGTGCAACTCTCTGCTGCCAGAGCATCCACATCTCGTGGCAGTTCACAAAGCAAAAGGCATTTCTAAACCTGCAGCTGTGACTACAGTACTGCCGGGCGCCGAAGAACGGAGCGCCGAAAGAACGGAGCGCCGAAGAACGGAGCGTCGAAGAATGGAGCGCCGAAGAACGGAGCGCCGAAGAACGGAGTGCCGAAGAACGGCCAGGCTAGAATTTCGTCAATCACAGCATACCAATGTATACACGGTGACTCAACTGCCCATAGGCTGTAGCGCATGGAAATAAGAACGGTCTAGGCTAGGAGGCTGACACCCCAGTTCTTTGGCGACCGACAGTACTGTAGTGTCTCTTAGCCCATAGCCTGCTGTACCCTAGTTTGTATACGTTACCTGTCCTGTTTCCTTCTCCAGTTGCGTGTAGAGTGTAAGGCTGTCATAGTGCACACGTCGCATGTTCACGCCAGGATGGAAGGTGGTGGTGAGGCCAGCCTGTCAAGACAGCGCAGTCGCGGCAATGATTAGCAAGAACTTAACTCGGAGGAGTGCGCAACCATATCACAGATAGATGTGCACACACACACACACACACACACACACACACACACACACACACACACACACCAGACCTCAGACATGCCCATCGCGGAAGCGATGATAGCGAACAGCTATGTTAGACATAGCAACTTGTGCTGGGATTACACCATTCAACAGCTTGCAAGGCTGATGAATTGACCGCCACTATTTTTAGCCTGGTATCCACCACACAGCTGTTTGAAGTGACTATTTCTGGCCAGTGAATCCCTACACACACACACACACACACACACACACACACACACACACACACACACACACACACACACACACACACACACATACATGTACATGCACGACACACACAAACATACACACACATAACGTTACACACACAAACAAGCAAACAAACACACATAAACACTTATACTTGTATTTGCTCACTGTCAAAACTGGTCACGTGGGTCTCCCCGGGAGAGGGGAGAGAGACTCAAAAGGAATATCGGAAAGATGACTCAATTGGCTTTTGAATCGCCCAACGGCTGACACCCCCCGAAATCCCCAAACTATGGGTGGACCTGGAAATGATCCCACTTATGGGCTCGTTACACCTCAGTAAGTGGGTGATAACAAGGTGCAGAAAAAGCACTGACGGGATCAGGGTATCCGACCCGGGATCCAACTGCAAGTACCCCTGCCCCCAGTGAAGGTAGTAATTGCTACTAGTGATGGTGGGTGGCTAAATCAGAGTGGATCTGATACTTCGAAGTAGAAGCTTCACTGGCACCATCGATTGCACAAGAATTAATCTAGCCAGAAGCAGTCCATGGTTAACAGGTATGTATACTTCAAATAGACAGAATTATCAACCCTGAAACCAACAAAGGTGGCAAGTACAACAATACACCTTCAAGCAGCCGAGCCCGTTGGCAACAGACCCAACACTATCTGGCATAAGTGTACCCACCAACCGAACTAGCTGGCACACACACATTATATCCCCGTAGACGCCTTTTGTCCTTTGATCACCTGCACGCATAGCGGACGTTAAAGCATTTTTGTCCCCCAGAAAACTTCCTAACAACCAAACCACAGTGCTGACTTTCAGCAATACATTCACTACCTTTCCCTTACGGCATGCCAAGTTGACCCTGCCGTCAATTCAGACTTCTCCAGCAGGACAACCTCGGGACAGGCACCGATGCCATCGATTGGGACAGCACGCGGCGCATCCAGCTTTGCCAGGTGATAGGCTATACTAGTGCCGACGACTCCACCGCCTATCACCACAACGTTTGCTCGGTCCACGGTGAGCTCCGCACTACTACTTGTAGCAGTGCGAGAGGGCTGCATCCGAGCAAGGGGACTGGGCCTGAAGAGCAACAAGACACACAATAAACAGCAGGTGTCTTAACCGAAATTCGGGTACAGTCGTCCCTCTTTAATCCAGCACCTTACTTTGAAGCATAAACCAGAACCCTCTATAAACCAGCACAATTTTCAGCAGCTAGAATTTCAACTTCATGCACATTGCAGCAGTAAATCAGATTTGTTAATCCATCACCCTCCCTAATCTAGCAGAATTTCCGGAGCACACATGGTGCCGGGTTATAAAGGGACCTCAATATCACAAATCTAAATTGCTGCTCGTGTATGTGGCTAGGCGGCAATGAGCATACAAATAAGTGGATGAGATATGCTCGGTCTGGTAGCCACCCAGCTTTTATTCAGGCAGCGTGACCAACTGCAGGTCAAGATATCAACACAAAATGCCGCAGATACACAACAGATCTGCCGCTGGTCAATGTTAATCGCTCCCGACTGCCGTGGAATTCTCAGAAAGGCTGTTTTCCTTGGCTGACAGCTATGTGTTTGGACATTGATTCTTCTGCTACAAAATTACTACTGCACTTGTTTGTCACACTCAAGAAAAGAACAAATTTTAGGCTCCTCACAGTCAACATTATCAAAGCTTTTCACGAGAACATGTACTTTCACAGCCCTCTGATCAGGTGGGATATAGGCAAAAAAACTGATCAAGTACAATGATTTAAATACAGCAGACATGTATGTGATAGAAACAGCACAACGAAGACTTCACTTGCCAGAACAACCCAGTTAAAATTCACAGGTATTAAATAGAGCGGGGCAAGCAGCAGTACACTGTGACCCTGTACAGCTTTTCCATCGTCCAACGCACCACAAATGCGCTCTCCAGCCGACCTCGACACGTTGCCACAGCACGCCACCACCAGCAGCAAAGCGACACATCACGGTTGGTACTGAATTCCTTCATGAGTGTGGAGGTCAGCTGGAGAGCGCAGTTGCGGTGTGGTGGACGATGGAAAAATCGGTATACCAGGTATAATCAGAGTAATGAAAACTTGGATTGGATTGGAAGGTTGTTGGTTTGCGCTTCGTAGATGTGTTGGAACTAGGACGGTGCCAGGTCGTCGAATGTCTCAATATCCTTGTCAGTTTTGTGCCTTGTTGTCGCACTAACTGACTGTATTATTATTTCGTTACCTTGGTGGACTGTTAGTCATAACTAGTAACTTCTAGGTTCTTTTCTCTTTACCGAAATCAGAGTAATCATAGCGTATGGTAAATATATTTCTTTTCAAAGAAATTTGCTTCGTTTGCACAACGAAATAGTGGCAGCGACTTCGGTGACAATAGGCCTATTTGACACTTTTATTTTGTGCTGATGATTTACAATAAATATGTGCAAGTAGCTAGCTGGACACTCAGATGTATGCTCCCCTGGAGACATAATTATTGTAGTACTAGCCCTCTTCACAGTGTACTAGTGGCAGTTCACCACTGCCTGCTGGCGACCTTACTCATGATACATACATGTATAATAATGATATGAGTCCATTATGTGCAATTCACCGAGCTGAGTGGGTATGATTATGATTGCGTGGAATATCGAGAGCATAGGATTGGACATACAATGATACAATAATAAGTATCTAATATTGACTGAGTACGAGGTCAATATAGGAAAGAAAAGCCGAGGCGAAGCTGAGGTCTTTTATTTCCTATACTGACCAAGTACGAGGTCAATATTATATTTATCACGACTGACCAAAGCATGTGTTCAATCGCTAAAAAGGAGTCAAATATAAGCGGTCAATATAGCCCTAAGGAGTGAAATATGCAGGAATATTTGACTGCTTAGGTATGGCAAAAATCTATGTGAGTCAATACTAAGGGAGTGATAATAATAATTATCACTCCCTTAGTATTGACTCACACAGATTTCGTACTCAGTCAATATTAGATACATATTGTAAATTGTACGGATCTCTCCACACGTTCTTTTTCAATCATTTTTATTGCATTTAGCTGTTGTTGAAGCACATCGCCTTTGGACATTGTCTATTACATGTACTGATAGGAACTGTATTACTAATAATGACCGGGTGCATTAGCTCACAACGACCAGTCAGCCTGATATGAAGTGTATAGCGTTTTTCTATTCCACTACAATAATATTATTAAATGCTGGATTCCTAGATCAGAAGCAACAACAACAAAAATGACATGCAGCTCACAAGTCACTTCTAACCTTGCAGCCATCGGGCCCAATAGTCTCTGAGCCCATCGTAGCTGACTCATGTTGACTGCAGCTTCAGTCAGAGCGCGCTAGGAGGAGACGACGACGCAAACTCTGAAGCTTTGCTCGTTTCACCAACGGACAGCGGCTGCACCCAGTGAGAGTGGCGGGTCAATGGCCACGTAAAATCGTTACGAGTAGATTCTACGGAGTAGGTCTACAGCCTGTACAGGATCCTAGGACGAACCTTTCGGATTCATGCACGTATACGGTAATCGTTCTCACTCCACTGACTGCAGTCTACACTATAAAGTACTAGTACTAGTATTATGACTTGTGCAAGTAGTTGTTGTGGACACTGGACAGTCTCCTTGTTCATGGTTCTGAGCAGATCTACACAATGATTGTCATGTACACAGACTAGACATGACAGCTCAGGCCAGCGTTTGTTGATTTGATCTGATTTTTATGTTCGTGTTGGCCCTCTCGAAAAAGTGACGCCGAGTCCGACATGTAGATCTACAGACTACAGTCAATAGTCAGTAGGATAGGTTAGTGTGATCGCTTGATGCCATTGCGAAAATGAATGGTCGTCAGTGCATTGTCGATTCTATCTAACGCCGGTATAAACGGTAGATAGAATCGACAATGCACTGGCGTGACGATGGTCGCCGGACGCCGCCACGGCCACGCCTCCGTCATACCCACACTAACGACATTGTATCACAGTGTAGTTGTTGTAAGTCGCACTACGATTACGTAAAGATGTCCGTCTGGAATACATTATTTTTGTCTATCGAAACCAGCCGTTGCAGCAGACTACAGTGCAGACAGCCGTACAGTACAACAAATCCAAAGCACATCAAATAATTATAACAGTTGTCAACTACTTGAGAAAACGTTTGACAAAGCAAAGTAAAAGCAGGGAACCCGAACTGTGCTTGTCAAAGTGTTGCTTTTCGCAATCTAACATCATTCTATCAGTGCAAGCTCAGTGACTCCCCCCAATACTAACTTATCTGAGCGTAACTTTTGGACCGTTTGGTGTCCTAGGCTTTGGCCGATTTTGGTGATCTTGGTGATCTTGGGTTGTGAACTTTGTAAAGTAGTCTGTATGCACTGAACACTGGTACAGATATATCCGTACTACATGTATGGCACTCAACGGGTCAAAACATGGACACACACACACACATATACACGCACACACGCACACACGCACACACACACGCACACACGCACACACACACACACACACACACACACACACACACACGCACGCACACACACACAACACACACACACACGCAGAGCACCAGCACTTCCTGGAGCTTCCACATGCATTAGCTGTGACCGACAGTTTCATCAACGACTACGTAACACAGTCGTTCTTCTATTCATGTCCAAAATGAGTACGGACCAGAGTGTGTCTTGAAAAAATTGAAGCATGAAGGTAGTTGTGGCGGTTTATCTACAGCGCTTCGGCGCACAGTCGACGGGTGAAAGATCCCGCTTTGCTTGTCGCAGGTGGCTGTACAGGAAGGTCCAGGATTAGGACAGAAGCCGAGAAGGGACAACTATCCACCGTAACCGAAATAGGTAATAGTCTGAGTTAGTTGGAGCAGATTCCCACAGAAGCAATACGTTAAACACGTGCACAGTGCCAAAATGCCGATGACCATGATGCCATTAGGCCATGGCCTTGGGCTCGGCCCAGTAGGGACCATGGCCGCAAAGCCATAGCCGGGCTAGGGCCTAGTCTAGTGCCGAGTAAGGGCGGTGCACCGGTGCGGGTGGTAGCTAGCTAGCTCCTCAAGAATAATGATGGGACAACTGTGCTCAGCGGGAGGACATAGCTATTGTATTGTAGGTGATTAGGAGCGAGTAAAAAGGACGTTTACCTTCATTGGCATTTGCTCTTTTCCTGGCGATAGTCTTCCGTATTCCGTAGTTCCGGGCCTCAATACAATGTAGTATGAACTCAGCTGCTGCATACCCGCACTTCATTGTAGACACTTAGTTATAGGAGTCAGTTCCTTCGGCAGTAGGGGTCCCATACCTCTGCATGAGAACATACCGACCGGCTCGTACAGTACTCCCTTCTTATCCCCTTCCCGCCCCATGCTTGTGTCGTGATCTCAAGCGCACGATCATGATCTTAGAAGTAAGTAAGTAATTAGTTAGTTACAGTAGTTAGAATCCACAATGCACATGCACATGCACTAGCTACTATGTGAACCTAGGCTAAAACAGGGGCGTGCTCGGCCCCCCAACTAGGGGGGTGCACGGGAGCCGAGGGGAGCCCCCCCCCCCGGCAATTTTCTGCAATTTGTTTGCAACCTTTCTTGAATTTTAGAGCATATTTGCATACATTACAATTGCCTTGGATCAGATTGAAAATTTTTGGGGGGTGCACGTGCCCCCCGTGCCCATCGCCGAGCACGCGCCTGTAAAATAAACATTATTGCATACTAGCACAGTGTAGTACTTGGGGGGGGGGGGGGGGGGGCTTTGTGGTGCGAATCCTGGAGTGTGGACACGTCGTTCTGACTGACTCTGTGCCGGTTGGAGTTGCGGACTCTCGAGTCTCGATGTGCACCGAGACTATGCAGTATGCTGCAGTCATTTTTTGTAGTTGCACTTCTGACACCTATGACTTTTACTGGTGCAGTGTCTGGTGTCGTCAGTCGACTGTCGATGTCCGACCACCGAGTCGGCGCTGTCCGTCTACGAAATCATCATGCCGCTTGATCCAGTCTGCACTGCAGTAGAGGTGGGAGTAGATCTCACAGGCAACTGGTTTCTTGTTCACGCTAGCCCTCATATCACTCTTCACTGACTTCATGAATTCAGTCCAGAGTCCGATGCTCTGCTTTTCCGGATCACCAATGACACGGCAGGATCGATACAACAAGACAACGACCGTCGTTGTTCTTTCATACCCCCAGGCCTTGGGATGGGTGATGAACCTGAAGAAACACGATCAGATTCTGCGGTTTCTAGAAGATGCATGTACGAAGTGGTGGTGCGCACACAAAGCCACTGTTCCTGCTCACCGGAACGAGAGAAGCTTGTTCACAACGCGTTACGGTCCAAGTAATGCATGTAAACCAACTTAAAAGTTTGTGGTGCGAGCCTTCTGCGAGGGCCTATCCGCGATGGCAGTCAATATTTCTAGGACGTACATCTACCATGTCTACTGCTGCGCTGCGTGCAGTCACTCTTGTCCTCCCTTTCCAGGAGCTCCGGAGACCCATTCATGCTACACGGACACTGACAGTCTGTACTCATATCACCTACGTGTATCTCTAATCAGTACTAACGTAAGATGATCGTCCAGGTGGTCGACAGTTCCCTATCAGCTGTACTGGTTTTTCAGTCATCAGACGAGTAGATTGCTTCCAAGAGTAACAACCCAGTACAGTCATGTAAAAATTGACATACCGGTAGTACAAGTCATGGAACTCTCGCGATTTCGCTCCTCTGTTTGAGTTCATGAGTACTACGATGTCAATGTAGTAAGTTACTCTTTTCCTCAGGTTGCTGCTGTCGCAAAAGAATGGACCAACGGACGCGGTTTGACTTGGGTTATTCGCTGCGTTAGAACAATGACCTATTAAACCGGTTGTCTCTGTTCTCTTCTGCCGTTGTGGTAGTATAGTGCTCCATCCTTGTGGTGTTGAGCACTCTAGGCAATCTGGGAACTCTTGCTATTGTAGTACAATGTAACTAATTATTTCCTTTACTACATGTACATGTATGTGCTTCCATAGCCACTTCTAGGCTAGCTAAGCTTTTGCCATCATTTTATTGGGTCGGCATCCCGTTTGAATGTGCCAAGTAAAATAAAAAAGTTAAAAAACCACCAACAACAACAACACTGAACAACAACAATACCTGAACAGCTACCCCAGATCACCCTCAGGAATAGTCCGCTTACCGTAGCACAAAAACACAAACACCTCGGAATAATCTTTCAGCATGACCTCCGTTGGACGGAGCATGTTGAATACATAGTCAAAAAAATCACTCAAGTCTTTCAATATTCTTTTTAGACTAAGTAAGGTCTACACTGAGTGACTCACCAGTGATTCTTTATCTCACATCTATCAGACATACATACTACCTGTATTCTCATATGCGAGCAATGCTCTCACACCGTTGTCACACACTTCCCTTGACAGCCTAGAAGAGAACGACTCCAGCGGAAAGCCGCCAGAATATGTGTCCACCTTCCCCTTTACACACACTTAGAACACTCCCACCTTTTGCATCGCATCAAATGGCCAACATTATTTTCACGCTCTATTAAAAGTTAAACATACTCTTCGCGCATTCTCTTCTCCACAATTATGCCCCACCACATATACTCTCGCTGCATACTGCTAGCAGCGTGCAACCTCCGTATAATTAATATTTACGTCGCTCTCGTACTTGGCACTTGCTAACTCCGCGGACTGATCGCTGTCGAGCTGCGTTATGGGGATTTGCAGTATACTGTATTGCTAAGGGTTATGGACTCTTGGTATTAGTGTATAGCGTAACTTGTAGTTCCTTGGTCATTTTTCTTTCCCTTTTAATTTGGCCCAACTGACAAAGTACTGATTATAATTATGACAGTTGTATGTCCTATTGACTATTGTCCTTTTTATTTGGCTTTGGAGGTGGATTCACGTGATCATGGTTATTGAAGTCAGCGTCGAGATGTAGGTTTACGTCTGTGTCCGAGGATCGATGGACCCCCAGCGTCTTGCGTCTCTGGTGATACTCTGTCCACGAATGGACTATCCATGGGTTCTGACTTCTGGCAGATAATCACCTCCCATGCAGTCATGGTGTCGTTCACAATGTGTTCAATGATGTCACTCATGTCAGTGATGAATGATGATGAACTGGTGTATCGTGAACGTGATTGTGTTCCTTTACCATTGTTTACTAACTATAAACGAGTATTAACGTTACTTCTAATAGTAATACAAGTCATGTACATGTACCGGGAGTTCTGATTGAACCTCGATGCCTCTACAGTCCATTCAGAAAAGGTTGAGCGCTGGCTCTGGAGAGCTCCCGTGTTATGTTTGGCGATTTTGTGGTACACTGTGCAGCGCCGCGCGATTCGAAACTTGAAAAAGGGTCCAAAAAGGCACCTCAACTGGGGTTCGAACCGCAAATGTACTGTTATGCAAGTGGGGTGAACGGCCTGGATTTTCATGGTTTTTACCCAATTCAGTGCTTGGGGGCAAAACCTGGCCGAAATCCTATTCTTGTTATGGCTTGCTTTTTGGAGAAATAGACTTCAAAAACAAGAAGAGCATGATCTGATGATCGGGGATTGCCAAAAAAAGGAGACGAAAACTCAAAATTTGACCCGTTTATGGCCAAAAGCTAGGATATCAACCTTTTCTGAATGGACTAGGGTCCAGCGGATTCTGCCGGCAGAAAATTGGCAGAATTCGGTACTTTTTCTGGTAAATTTCATGCATGTTTGGTATGTGGATAAAGAAATGGAGCAGAATTCAAGGAACTGCCCGCCATAAGGTTTGTATGGTTCTGCCAATTTTACTGCTTTTCGAGCAGAATCTGCCACCTTTTCGAGCAGAATCCGCCGGTCCTTAGAATGGACTGTAGTAGCCTACATTATCATGATTATCATAGCCAAAGAGTACAATGCAGAATCTACTCTCTGGTGTCATAAATTCCTAAGCCAGAGTGTGGAGCTTCGCATCGCTTTGGGAAAACGCTGTTTGCATCGCTTCCGCTATACTACTCAGATCATGGAGGCGTACCTGTACACGGTTGTATGCCCTTCAACACTACTCTGCCTCTGGCTCTGGTAGAATCTACAACTAATTACTTACTTACAAGGCTTGCATGACATGTACTGTACCGGTATGTTCTCTTGGTAGATACATTATTATTAGATCTACAGAATAATAATTGACAGTCCAGTACAGAAATGCCAGGTGGAAAATTTGTTCTGTGACTGACACTGACTCTCACTAGAGTCGTTGTCCATTTACTACGGTAGGATGTTTTGACTTTTGTAGTTGGGCAACCTCCACTGGCTCCAGTGAGCGTGCAGGCATCAGAGCCCAGCTACACATACACCAACACCAACACCATTACAGAGCCAGATCCAGAGCCGATCTAGGACAGAGGCTAGGCGTCAAAGTCACGGCTACAAAACTGTCTTTTTTGGTATTTTAACTATTTTTCAATACGTGGAACCCCATTGCCACATGTGATTGTTCACACTCACAGTGTCACACTGTCACACTTTGTGTTCACAGCATGCAGAGACTAGATCTTCGGCTGTGTGGGATCAAGTACTGAAGTTAGTTAGTTGATCTACATACACTGATACAGTCATACTCATAGACTTTGTAGTGATCTGGTGATCTACCATGAATACCGCGCCGGCTCCGCATTCGTAGATCTACTCGCAGGCTGCTACTTGCTAGTCATTTTTTTGTTGGCATTCTTCTTGTGCATTTTCTCCCGCAAAGCCCATCACCTGATCACGTGAGCCGGTTGGAGGGAGAGACCAAAAACAGTGCAGACACGAAAGCACAGTCATTCGTCGCTACACCGACCATGTATGCACCGACTGTACTTGTGCACTGCACTGGGGCTGGGAGTGGGAGAGCTAGAGTGGGTTGACTGGGCCGACGTCGGGCAAGAGTAGGTATCGAATGTTGGACTGGGAAAGAGTTGAAAGTGGCAGTGCATGCATTGCCTTATTGCTCGTGCGTGCCCAGCGTTCGTGTTTTCGACTTGTAGGTGCGCTTGGTTTGAATTTTGAAGACAAGAGTTCTCCACGGAAGGACAGGTGTCCTCTTCGTTCCTTCCACGAAATCTGAAGTGAAGGCTTTCGGCCGCTGCATGTGCCACCGGCCTCCCCGTGCCTAAGAAAGTCACTTAGTGGACCCTACGCCCCTGGCTTGTGATTGTATTTATACTGCGTCTGTCCGTGCCTGAAATCAATCAGACGCGGGAAGCGAGAAGAGTGTGACTCCCTCGGTCGAAGAGTTTGTAAAATATCCTCAGTCGAGCAGTACGGTTGCACGAGAATGTCTCAATGACACTACACTGGTGGTGGTGTGTGTGAGTTTGCTGAGCCTGGCCCGGAGCGGTGCCCGTGGAGAAGAAGAGCTTGACGGTGCTTGGAACGATTGCTGCTGCTCGCGTTCAAGCCTAGCCGTAAGGGCCAGTTACCCTGAGTAGGCGCGGCGAGAGAGCATTATGGTCATGGTGGAAACACAGTCGCTGCTGCTGCTGGTATCAGCTGTTTGGCTTTGCCCTCTTGCTTGGATCAAGTGCACTGTCAGCGCACAATCTGAAGGTATGTGTTCTTGATTGCTTGCTCAGTGTGCCTGATCTTACAAGATATTTCTAGCGGGTCCTCTGCAACATGGTATGTGCATGGATCCCTGCGCGTAAATATTCGTTTTCTCTTTTGGTTTGGTTGCGAACATTTGGCATGGGAATCCTCGAGCCAGTTTTGAACTGATTTCTAGTAGTAGTAGTATGCGTTGCATGCCAGTGATCAAGTGGGGCTACTTGTTTGCTGGACATTTTCTGGTATTCACCTGCTGTAGCCTGTAGTGTAGATGATTTTGTGCCTTTTCAGTTGTTAGACTCTAAGAATATTATTTTTAGATGTGTTTCTGGTGGTATGTAACCTCCTGGCAAAGAGGTGAAACCAACAACAGTTTGCAAGGACATGCAAGAAGTGCTCGATGTAGGGAAGGAACGAGGAAAGGAGCAGTGTTATCGAGGGTTCAACGCGACGTATCCGGTTCTAGCCATCAACCAGCTCACCTACCACACCACCATCCACTTTACTTCTCACGAGTTGCGGCACCATTCGGTCGCCGAAGAAGTGTTCGCGGAGAACCTGTCTGGCCGGCATCCACCCCTACCCGATGTGGTTAGCCTTGCAAGACTGACTGTGCTGCGAGGGCTTGTAGTGGCCGTATGGCTCCTGTGACTATCCGACAACGGAATTATCTATGGCCTTGCTGGACAAGTCGTATGTCGATTGTGGGATGAGCTAGCACTGCCGATCCCTCGCTGAGTTTCTGTTTCTGCTCAGAATCAGATCGTCCGTATCTTTACTGCCCATGCACTGGAGGCGCTTGTCGGAATTGCGGCCCGGGCATATTGTGTTGAATGTATGTTTGTATCGTGTTGCGCTGCTCTGTGATGATGTCTTACACTCGTATCCCCTACGGTGTGGGCAGCGAGGTGTTGTTTTCTTCTTGTCGCCCGTATTCACCTTCGTGTATGCACACGATGATGCTGATCCGTTCCTGATTCCCAAACACAATTACACCTTGAGGATTTTTCGCTGCTCGTAAGCTGTTCCTCACGGAATCTTAGAGGCTGGACAAGTGACGCTGTCTATGATGCGTTTATCGCACAGGTTCCCACAGGTAGATGACACGAGCTTTCAAAATGCGGTCGCAGTGCTGTAACTTCCATGGAGGTCTGTCGAGAGAACTGCAGCAGTTGTGCACTGCCGAGTGCTAGTGGCATTGGCTGGAGATGAACTGCTTCGATCATGTGTCTAACTGCCAGGGGAATCCTTGGCCTGTCAGTAAACGTCTCACGGCTGTTGTTTCACTCTAGATCCTTTGGGAGACACCGACTGTTATGTATGCGTGCATGTGTGTAGGTATGCCGCGGGCAGCTGCACACGCACTGCAGCGCTTCCAACTGGCAACGCTCACTACTCAAAGTCAGGGGTGAAGCTCAAGCAGCTGAGAACGAGAGCTCCGACCTGCAGACTTGGATGATTATTTATGAGTTTGCAGTGCTGCACAGACTTAGTGCTGCGTGTTTTTTTAGTAGCATGAGAGTGCGTGCACGCTACGCGGTCAGTTATTGGGCTGTCAGGATGAAATTTCTCCTGGCAATCCGATCCCATCAAGAACTGGAGTGGCCGTCGCAGAAATAATTATTTTAGCAAGTGCACAGTTTGTTCATGGATACTACATCAGTACATGTAGTAGTAACAGTAGTATTCGGTATTCGCTTGGCTGCCGCTAGGCGATGACGGCAAGTCGGCATTTCTCCCTTTTGCACTTTTTGTAGAGCACGAGTTCATGACCTGGCGACATGGCTAAAAAACCAGCCTGGTGTGTTGTACTTGTACTTTAAGTTGTAGAGCCAGTTTGTCCATTGTAACCTGCGGCAGCGGGCCAGAGGCAGAGCTAGAGGTAGAGGTGGCCGTGGCAGCCGTAGAACTGGTTACTCTGGTCGCACATGATAATAGTAAATACTTGTTGTGAGTTGTATCTAATAACGACTAGTAGTAGTAACTAACTTACTACTTGTCATCAAATCTGGAGCGGCTTGCACTTGTCTTTGTACCACATGTAGGTGACTCGTGCAGCATGCAGAGTGATGGTGAGTAGATCTAAAACATGCTACACAGTGATGGTGTCCAGAATGATACTCTTGATCTTGGGGATCGATATGCAGGGAACGGCGCGCGATGGGTTTGACAGCTTGGAAAGAACAGGGCCAAGCTGGGTGCACGGTTGCTGCTTCAGAAAATAGCAGCCCCACCGTGGTGCGCTGATACCACTGTCAAATGTTTTGTAGCTCACTAACGGTGCCTGTCAGCTCACCTAGTGAACTCCTTCGTCGTCGCCTCGTATCCAACCGGCCGGCACTTGGACGATCTAGTCCTAACCACGCTCGGGCTGCCTGTGCTGGTATGCTCTGCGCGTCCCCGAGTTCGCTGTGCGTTCCAGCTAAACTGAGAGTTACTTCCTTCCGCAGCGCAAGCGGCCTACACTGCGCGGCGTAGTATCGACACAAACTGTGACACTGCATGCACACGCGTGGGCTCTGTGAAGTGACCTGATCCGCAGCGGGAAAGCGGACTTTCTTCCTGTCGTGACACGGCGAGGGAACATGGCTAGACGAACGCATAATCTGATGAGATCGAGTGCATTGGATTGCAGAGATTCTTTCCTTTCTTGATGATAGAGCAGTGAATGCCTTGCGCATGTGGTCAGTCCAGGCTTCCCCATGTAGGAAGGACTTGAAACACTTTCGATTTAGATAAAACTCATCGCAACGAACTATTTTTGGTGGCGCTTCTGCTTGCGTCGACAGGTTGTGAATTGTAATCGTGGTTTTCACAGCAACCGTAGGCGTTGTGTATCTTGGCTTCATGTCGTGTGTTCGAACCATTCTTATCTCCCGTGAGTACTAGTATTTATTTCTTTTTTTTTTCTAGTACTAATCATGTCGAATCGAGAGCGTCAATTATTATCTGTCCGTGAAACGTTACCGTTTCTAAATCTAGTGTCGACGACGCGCGGACAGCTGGCCTCCTATGCGTCCTGGAAATGAGTGAAATGTTCACTTTCTGCATAGCATTTGTACTAAGATTGTAGGCTGGTGTGAAACGCCTGTCCAACCTGCCAGTCGTTGGTGAATTGCGGGGAGTAAACATTGCCCAATATTTCTATCACTCACTCAGGTACTGAGGTAGTTGAGCAATCATGTTGCTGGACCCAGCACATGAATCATGATGACTTCAAGACTGAAAGGTTGTGTAGAAGTCTTTTGTTGCGTTCTATGCTCAGCTGAGTAACATGACTGCAAGTCTGCAGTGAAGAGATCTACATGACATGTTCCAGTGGCTCCCTGATTCACACCTGGGAGTTGTAGATCGCTTTGAACTCTAGTAACCTTAGTTGAAGTACCATGGACATGACAGCAGCGTGAATGTTTGTTGCGTAGCTGCTTGTCCTGGTGATGTCCCTGTTTCAGTTGAGCTGGACGCAGGCATGCAGGTTTTATGATGTGGAGTGATGTTATTGTGACCTCATAGTCATAGTCAGTATACTACATACTTCGTGCCATGGCATGGTGAAGTCACTCTGGAAGTTTTGACCTTGAAGTTTTGACCTTGACGTAGCAGTAGTTGGAAAGGTTGTGTCAGAAACCCAGCAACGCTATAAATCACAACATGCAGGTGACTTCCCAGCATTGTCGTCCTGGATGATGTGAGTGACATCCACATATTGAAATGTACCTTTTGTTGAGTCGCTTGTGTCACCACCAGACTAAAAAATATTGTAAAGGACGTGTGTTGTGTTGTGTTGAGTCGTCTCTGGAACAATCTAGCTCAAGCTCTGTGTACTGGTGTGCTCTGATTCCGTGACACATCATTGGCATGTATGGTCAATGAGCAATGGGAAATCTCTGCTTGTGCCGTGCGGAAATGCAGTGTCTAATGTCATTAGCAGTACGCGAGGGTGCTGGGTGCTGGGCTTTCACTGTGGGGTTCAGCCGGAGCAGGAGAATTTCTGCCTGAGCTGTGGGATAATGCAGTGTCTAATGAAATTAGCATTGCAGGGTTTGAACTGTGGGTGTTCAGCCAGTGTAGGTGCACGTACAAATAGAACTGTCATCACCTCAGTCATGATGCCTTGACCAGGCATTGGGTGCATTAAAGTCACTACGGGTTTTTGACCTGCCAGGGCGGAATCTTCCTGAAGTTCCACAACTCATGCCAGTTCCTCGTATTTCAGCTGCTACTTACAGGATCAATCATTGGGAGTTTGTCCAAAGTCAGTGTGCATGTGTGTGCGCTTGTGTGTGTGTGTGTGTGTGTGTGTGTGTGTGTGTGTGTGTGTGTGTGTGTGTGTGTGTGCGCTTGTGTGTGTGTGTGTGTGTGTGTGTGTGTGTGTGTGTGTGTGTGTGTGTGTGTGTGTGTGTGTGTGGTTTATTCTTCAATGGGGCTATCCATTCATCTCTAGTGTTCTCACTTTGGTGCACAAACAGGATATGCTTCTTGACTTTTACACAGAGTCCCTTTACCTGCCACACACTGACTGAAAATAGCATCTTTCTGCCAGTGGTCGTCCTGCCTACTTGGGCCCCACGTGGCACATATGATTGCTAGGTGTATATGCCTCTACAGACTTCAGTCGTCCCCTGGGCAGTCTGGGGTGTTGGCTGCGCATGAATTGTAAGAGCAGAAAAGAGGTCTGTACATCTAGGGCATCACAACCTGACTGAGTCAGTCCCCATCCTGTATTGAGTGTGGTGAATCGTATCTGTGAACCACTGTCTCCTGGAGCCAAAGTTTTACCAGTGCTTAGCAACGTATAGAACATAACAATGCCAGGAAGTGTGTCATTTCATCATTATCGTGCTTAGTACAGACTGTCAGTGACTGCCAGTCAGCAGGAGGTCCTGGAGCTTCAGCTCAGCCCGTAGTGAGTGACTACTGACTATCATTGCATAACTGGGAGGATTGAAGACCTCTGGATGAGGAAGATAAACACTGGGTCTTGCAGATAAGCAGACTGATCAAAGCGTGTGTCACACTATGTAGATAGTAGACACTTCAGTGATTTTGTGTGTACTCGAGGAAGAGACCTGTGAGTCATAAGGCACAGCGGCTAAAAGTCAAAGTTGGGAAAGGTCCTGATGTTATCACGGGTCGATGTGGTTCAAATAACCTGTGCCTTATCACTAAGGTTGAGAGTCTACTTGACAGCTATACACCCGCAACACTGAGATTAGTGACTTCTGCTGGCCACAGAGCTCATGAAGCACGACACACTTTCAGAGAGCCATAACCTGCACCTACTTTTGAAATACTCCCTGATTCTCAATGTCACGGCTTTGGGTTGCGAGAGTACGTTTTGCATGCAAGTTTCTTGCCGCACTTTGATTATTGTTCTTTGTAGGTAGCAGTACATGTGAAACGCAGCATTCCCGCATGCGATTACCTGGCTCACTTGCAATTTTGTGATTAACATGTATAAGACAGATGATGAGAATGGAAATTTGCTACCTGGCAGGGGAATGGCCTGGAGAAACCAGTTTTTCGGAAGCCAAAATTGGAAGGGATTCTGTCAGTTAATGGATGTGGATGCACATGTTGCAGGAATTCTGAGTATTTTTCTGTGGCAACAGCCTTTACCACTTCAGACAATTGGGCAATTTCTGTTCACATGTCCCTTGCCAATTTTGGCTACAAGTGTAATTGGTAATTATCTTGGAAGAAAGCCGTTGACAGCATAGTCAAGGGACACTTGTGTTCGGGGTGGTGTCAAGGCTCTAGGTCTCTTCTTGGGAAGTAGTTCACACGTTTCTAGCCCAGCATTGGTGGCACTGAATTGGCTGCTTTCAGCTTGTAGAGGACTCTTGTGATTGCTGAATGAGTCCGGACCTGTTCCTTGACAGCGTGTCATTGTGATAGGGATTACCCCCAATGGGCTGGTATACAGTAGTCGTGCCTTGCACTTGTCTGACTCAAGTCACTTGTGGTTGTGTTGCCAGCAGATCCAATTGAGCCACCAAGTAGGCAAATATGATGAGTATATTGCTGGAGACATTTATGTCCATACACTTGACTAGTGCAGTAAGTAGGGTAATTGTAATTGGCACAGTCATCATGCACTTGTACGTACACCGTAGTATTCCTGTGGAGGTCACCAATCCTTTCAAAGGAAACTATTGCCCTTACCCCATGCCTTCCAATGTGTTCAAGTCTGGGTCCGGGGTAATAGTACATTGGATAGCATTGGTAACCAGATGGGATGACGTTCCCAGTTCCTGTGCCACATAACTAAATTGAATGTCTGGACGGGTACGACCTGGATACTACTACTACTAGTAGTAGAAGTCCAGTGGAGTGTGCACTTGAGTGTGAGGGTGTCGGGAGATAGGGAGATAGCTAGCAATCCTTATACGCCCATGGCGTATACTGTATTTAGGAGTGGTGGTGCCAGGCATATAGTGCACCAACTGGTTGGGTTGCCTGTGTCACAATGAAGTGTGGCTGCGTTTGGTCACGCTACATTGCGCACTTGCTTTGCGCAAAGAGTGTTTGGGAGTGAGCAATCATTTGTCTCTGCTCCACGTGTTATGTGCGGCGGCCCCAGTTACAGAATCTGATGTGTTTTCGTAATAGCATTCTCCTTGGGCTATGACCGTTCTTCTAGTTGGGGACAGATTTCTCAGGCCACATACCCTATCAGTACCCAGATCGTGTAACTACGATGAGATTGCACTTGTCCCCATTATCCCCTAGGATGTACATGAATGGTCCTTTGCCATGCCATCTATACTACAGAGGCAAGACGTTGGGAGAGGTAGAGAGACAGAGGTTTCCTCCAAAGTACAGAGCCTGATCGAACTCCAGCAGCTGGTCCATACTCAAGTGGGAACATGTGTAGGAGGTCCCAAGAGATCTTATTCCCTACATCATTAGTAACAAGGGTGACAATTACATATTCTGGCCATGCCCTCACAGTAGAAATTTGTCCTCAGGCTAACTATCCCTAAAAGGTAATTAGTAATAACAATTACGACGCTTTGGCTCCTTCCCACCAAGTTCAACACTGTGTACAAAAGCTTGCAGGTGCCGGGGCAGCTCCAGCTCTCTGAGTTGATGACACTGACATCACTTGCACCATGAATGTCGTATCTCAGGAGTCTAATGTAATGCAATCACCTGGAGTGTCAAAGCGTAGCAGTTTCCTGGTGCTTTCCAAAGGCTGGCGGGAGTCCTTTGCCACAGTCTGTCATCTAGACCTTGACCTTCCTGTGCCTGACCACTTTGCAATGGTGCTCTTCCCCCCTGTGCTCGGCCATGCGCGAAGTCACGGGAATGCACCACAGTGATCCACTGTCACACTGAGCCAGTCTTCAGATCACATTGCAGCACAGGCACTATAAGCATCCAAGCACAGCACGCACCACAGCCTGGGTGGTGTATGCGGGTCAGTTCTACTGCTGCTGCTGCTGACATCAGTGATTCAGTGTCCAGTGTCCCGGTAGTGTTTGTTCTGTGAGGATCACAGGAAGCTAGATCTCAAATGCCTCATCAGCTGTGGCTCTCCTTGATGAACGAGGCCAAGGTGAGAGCAAAGGAGAAGAGGAAGGGAAGATGATCATGAATCAGACAGGGCTCAGTTGATGCTGAGTGAATGTGGCATTTCCTCTCGTCGTTGACGACTCTGAGCTAACCCAAGGATACACTCGTGTGTATCAATGGTCAAGCGTGATACGACGCATGTGCAATGCCGCTGTGGTATGCATAGACAACAAAAACAACACCTTAATTATGGTCCAGACAGTCTGAAGAATAGCAGGGAATCCACTGATCGTTTCCACCTACATGTGTTATTTTACCTACAACCATCATCATGCATGTACGAGATCACACTCATCATTTCGTGATGACAAGATCAGATAAGTTAGGAATGCGTGCCCAGCCCCTGTGGATCACGCTCTCGCATCCAGTACTGACGAGATCTGCTCCCGGTGTATCGAAATGGAAATTTATGTACCTTGTCTGTCGTCGGTCATCAACTTCATCTTGATACGTTGCTGTGCATCCCCGAGGTGTTGTGCGCATGGCCCATGACTTTGCACATGCCTTTTGCCAAAACATGCATATACTGGGACAAATAGCTGCACACGTATTTGACGGGAGAACTTGAAGATTGTTACAATGGCGCATGTGTTTTTGATGCACGTTTACACTCCACATGCAGATGCGGCATGATAACAATTTTACTTCTTTGCTTGTTACTCTTTGCTGTGCGCAGTGTGCAGGAATTGCATTGTTCATGAGTCGACGTGTTCACCGTACGATGAACGATGTCTGGACAACTCTGCATTGGCATCAGGCCAAGCAAGACTACAGTCAGAAGCAGGTGAGTTGCTGGCGGTCATTGTCTTGAGCATGCGTGCGTGTTGTGTGTATGTGTGTGTGTGTGTGTGTGTGTGTGTGTGTGTGTGTGTGTGTGTGTGTGTGTGTGTGTATGTGTGTGTGTGTGTGTGTGTGTGTGTGTGTGTGCGTGTGTGTGTGTGTGTGTGTGTGTGTGTGTGTGTGTGTGTGTGTGTGTGTGTGTGTGCAGGCGTACATGGGGCTTCTTTCATTACTTTTACTAGTAGGTACAGTGTCATGTGCAATTGTCACATTCATTATTGAACTGGTCACTTCTTCTAATATGAACATGTCACATATTGTAGCTTCTCCAGGGGGATGTGCAATGAGTTTTGTGAAATCATGAAATTTGAACGGCATTTGGTTTCTTATCTCTGTTCCCAATGCATGTATGCATCCACGGGTTGTGATTTTATCAGCTAGCTCGTTTGTTCATGCATGTAAGAAGTCATTGTGAGCGAACAGGAGGTTCTGGTCAGTGCTTGGCCGATTAATTAAGGCAAGCATCCATTGTGTCTCCTCCTGCAAACAACATTCATCTGTCATTCTATGTGCCTCTCATAGCCTCGTTCAATGGCCTCTCCCACATGAGATTCAACTCACGGCTTGGTGGCTTGCTTCAGTTCGTGCGCCTGAACTTCATCACCCGCAAGCATGGCGGCATGCTGCTTTACGCACCCGGTACTGAGGGCAGCAGCTTGCTAGTGGAGTTACGGCACGGCCGCGTTGTAGTCATCGTACAACAGCTCGGCCGCACAGTTCAAATCAACTCGCAGAATGGCGGCTTCAACGACAGTCGCTGGCACAAGGTAATGCGCATTTGGACAATCTTTTTGGGGCCTTTTTGGCTACTCTTTTCTGCACTATTCCTATCACATCACCACTGTAAAAAAAATCCACTGTGCCTGTGCAGCTTCCTTGTTGCCTGTTTTCCACCTGATGATAAAGCTACGAACGTACTAGCGGAAGAGTTTTGAGGATGTTGATTGTGAGGAGCCTGAAGCTAATTCTTTTCTTGAGTTTTAACTTGTTGTATTTCTTCTCTGGGCAAACCGATTACATGTACCCTGCTTGCCATTTCATAGTCCTACAGGAAAGTTTGTTGCATTTCATGGTCATACAGGAAAGTTTGTTGCATTTCATGGTCATACAGGAAAGTTTGTTGCATTTCATGGTCATACAGGAAAGTTTGTTGCATTTCATGGTCATACAGGAAAGTGTGTTGCATTTCATGGTCATACAGGAAAGTTTGTTGCATTTCATGGTCATACAGGAAAGTTTGTTGCATTTCATAGTCATACAGGAAAGTTTGTTGCATTTCATAGTCATACAGGAAAGTTTGTACAAAGCAGACCCAATCTGACATTGTATTGCTGTGAATGGTCTTGGCTGCGGTGTGTGCTGTGTGCTGCTCTAGATTGATCTGGAGTTCATCTTGGATAGGGCGGTGGTGGTTGTCCTGAGGGTGGATGGTGCCGTCGAGGGGGCCACTGCCAACGCGTCGCCACTGCAGCTCAGCGGAACTGCCTACCTTGGCGGCGTGGCCAGTTTTCGAGAGAACCCTAATCTGGGTGGTCACTTCTTTCGCGGATGCTTGGCCGAGGTTGCGCTAGATGCTGAGGTGAGAGAATATGAGACTTCTATTTTTTTAAAGTGAAACGACCTTGATTCTCAGGATCAATCCGGGGAAATGAACTGCCTGAAAAGAGAACAAGATGCCAATCTCACCAGGACTCGAACTGGGGACCTTGCTCGTCATGAGCAATATTCTAACCATCTGGAGTATGGGACCAGGCCGGCCATGATTCTAGCAGTATTTCTTCACACTGACAGTCAGGCCTGCATAGCTACATGTGATCATCTGGAGACTGTTCTGGTTCTTCTGCATCGGCATGTTTACAACCTTGCTGGTCCTGTTTACCCGAGCTGCATTGGTGGCTTTACGTTTCTGTAGGCTACTCTGTTCTAGGCCGTGCTGATCAGTATAGCAGTCAGTGCTAGCAATTCGAATATGATTCATTTGAGTAAAGAGAAAGGACCAATAAGTTACGAGTTATGACTAACAGTCCACTAACGTAATGAGATATTATACAGCCAGATAGTGCGACACCGAGGCACAAAGCTAACAAGGATATTGATACATCCAACGACCTGACACGTCCTTCTCTTTACTAAAATACTATTCGCTCAACATCAAAGTTATATTGATTCATTTGCCTTGCATATTCTGCACAGGCGGCATCCCCGTCGGCTCAACCGCTCTCCCGATCAGCATCGCCGTCACTCGCCTGGTCTCAGCTGGTCACGCACACGCAAGGAGGCGTGCGCCGCGGCTGCTTCTCGGATGTGGTGCGCAGGCCGCATGCCTCGCCAGCCGTCAGTCTGAGACGACCTCATTCACACATGCGCCTCGCCGCCTGGACTGCAGGTAAGACTGACGGGCGTGGCGATGCTGGTACACGGACAGCAGGACGATGTGTTGCATGTCGGAATTCTTTCTCACACCTCACATCAGCCTTAACCAGTGCTGGGTTGGCTGCGTACAGCCATATTGCAAGACTATATCTCTCTCTTTCTCTTTCTCTCTTTCTCTCTCTGTCTCTGTCTCTCTGTCTCTCTCTCTCTCTCTCTCTCTCTCTCTTTCTCTGGCTCTCTCTGTCTGTCTGTCTCTCTCTCTCTCTCTCTCTCTCTCTCTCTCTCTCTCTCTCTCCGTCTCTCTCTTACCTTCAGGCTCATCTTCGCTAAAGTTTGATATACGAACAGCAGCCAGTGATGGTTTGCTGGTTCTGCAGACTAACTCTCTACACCCGCCGTCGCTCAGTAATTACCTTGCGGTGGAGGTCAGCCATGGCTATGTCAGGGTTGTGGTGCAGGTATCCAGGCAAGAGTACACACTGCAGGGTAAGTCTCTTCCAAGCACTTCAGACTGAGAACTGCAGTTGCCTGCAAGTTGATGACGGTCTTGTTTACTGATTAGTTTTTCGAATAGTATGTATGTATGTGTGTGCTATCCATGGGGGGGGGGGGGCAGTGGGACATAGCAAAGAAGAAGATGGCAAATTTTGCTTAGGAAGAATTAGTACAGTTTGCTTGTTGATTGTTTTTGTCCACTCATCGCTCATGAAGTATGGATACAAAGACCTTACAGTATTGCGAACAACTTACAGAAGCTCCTAGTTGTTTGTGCTGAAGATGTGTGTCTGGACTGGTTTGGGGCACCATTGCCACACCTCTACCAATGGGTTAGAACATAACTAAGAAAGGTGTTCTCTCTCTTTTTGAATATGGGCATTTTGGCCGAATAGAAGTTGTGTTTGCAGGCTCCCATGCCATTGTCAGCGACAGATGTATTCAGTTTTTTTTATTAACCATTTATTTACCCCTGTGCTCTTGCATGCCTGTGTGATTTTCACCCTCCATTGCAGGTGACACGATGGTGAGTGACGGGACATGGCACCGCCTGCAGCTGAACTTCACGCAGCGCGGTTTGGTGATGCGAACCGACAACCGACCCGTGCAGTCCTTGTCATACCCGATCAGCGGTCTCGGCCAGGCATCGCAGTTGTATTTTGGACGTCGGGCAGCTCTTGTGACTGCACTAGGGGTGGAACGCCGCTTTCCCGTGTCTCTGCTGACGTGCTTGCGGCGTGTGCGCGTTGCGTTTGCTGACGTAAACATCCATGATATCGTCGACAGTGGCGGCAGTGATGTCCACATGATCAGTACAGCATGCTACTGGACTGACCCGTGTCACACACAGAACCCATGCGTGGACTCGCAGACGTGCATCTCTATTGCCGACTCTAGTCTGTGCAACTGCCCGGAATGCATAGTGACACGCAATGATGCAACGGTTCTAGTATCACCAACCACCACTGCCGGTCCGCTGAATGAGATGCAGATGCCGGACCTGTCTCAGCTTGAATTTGACGTTGTTACTGTGCCACTGCAAGTAAAAGAGGCTGGCTCCGAAACCACCAATAACTTCACACTCCTTGTCATCCCATCTAACCCGCAGCAGAATGTGAACCGCGTCACCGGCAGTCTTCACGGACCTGATTTCCCCGCCGAGGGCATCGATTTGGTTGTCTCGGTGGTCACAGCTCCACGTCACGGCAAGCTTCGTCTCACTAACTCCGCAACCTCACCGGCACCCAGTGTCAGTCATTTCCTTTACCAGCAGCTGACTCAGGGAGGTGTTACGTACGAACACGACGGCTCGGAGACGACGGAGGACACGTTTTTCCTGTCTTTGCTGGCCGCCACGGGCGAAGTTCTAGTGGAGAGACATGATGTGACGGTGAGTCGGTGTACTGGTGTTCATGTTCGGCTGTTCATGCCGATTCTGCCACTTTGGCTGCCGTCCTTTCGGCTTTGGTCTCCCGTGCTCTCAATCTAACCTGTGTTGCGGATGAGCATTTCTTGAATGAGGTTGGCTGTGTTGTAAGTGTAATACTGTGTGCGGGTACCATGTAACTGTGGTCATGTACGCCTGGATTGTATAGATCACAAGCCTTACGAATGACTGCAAGTTGCAACCTCTTCGCTAGTTTCGTTGATGTCTATTTCCCACTGTTTTCTTTTCTTCTTCCAACAGGTGACTATTCTGCCCATGAATGACAAACCGAGAAAAGTGAACTTATCCATCGTGCCCATAGCCGTCGGGTCGAGTATCTACCTCACATCCAGTAGATTGGCGTTTGTTGATGATGACGGTACGGCAGCGGCCACGCGGTTTGAGTGGCTCAACACGTCGCGTACCGTGCTGCCGGCCCGTCTAGAGCACGTGCACAACCGCGGCTCGCCGCTCTCGCACTTCACGCAGCAGGACGTCAACCAGAACCTTGTGCTAGTCGTTCACCTTGGCCCACGATCGGAAGCTCAGTTCGTGTTTGACTTCCGTGTCACGGACGACCTGGGTGCGACGACAACATTCAGCATGAGCATCAAGCCATTCCTGGGTGTCTTGTATCTTGATCGCAACACCGGCGTACACATTGCCTATCACGGGCAAGTGCGTATTAGCCAACACCAGTTGTTTGCCTCGACGTCGTTTGCTCATCAGTTGCCGGCACCGCAAGTCAAGTACACCGTGCATGACCACCCCACCAGCGCCGTGTTGGCGCTGCGTACTGCGGACACCGAGCACCTGATACCGACGACATCGTTCACGCAGGATGACGTCGTAGCCTCCCGTGTTGTCCTAGTGCACAACACGAGCACATCTGCGTCGCATGACTCGTTCACTTTCAGTCTGTCCAGCGGCTCCTTCGTCAGCCAGCTGCGCCGCAGAGTCAACATCACCATCAGCTTACCAGAAAGATCAGTACATCCGACTATTGTGGTTTCGTCGAGGCCTTTCGGCATCGGCGAGGGGCGTCACCGGGACCTTCCAGGCGACCTAATCTCGGTTTCACTTGATCCCGCATCGGCTAGCCGCGGGCCATTCCAAATCCGCATAACTAGCTCAGCGCGCACCAACCAGGGCAGATTCCTGCGCAGCAGGCCCTACACCATGCCGGTGACAAGTTTCCTACTGTCGGAGCTACAGCAGGGCTGGATCTCGTTCGTTCACCTGGACAGCGACGCGCCGTCGTCGGTGGTCAGCTTTTGCGTACGTGCGCACGGAGACTGGCCACCGGATGTTCACCCCCCGCCGGAGTCATGCGGTCATCAGCTGCTGGTGAATGTCAGGTTGCAGAATGATGAGGTGCCAGTGGTAAGTGGCAAACTAGTTTTAAGAGTTTCCCAATGGCTCCATCAAACAAATGTCTCCATCAGAGAGTGATCCGGGATTCTGGAACACCTATTTTTGTGGCACGAGTTGCTGCACTTAACATGTGCAGCACTTGTGGATCGGTAGAAGTGGCTTCGAATTAAATTGAACAGAAACGTTCACCAAAGTGCCGATGTTGTTTGAGGTGAAGCATCTAAAGATAAATCGAATGATTCAGTGGAGTAAGATGCTTGCTTTGATAGTCTCTCTTTCTCTTTTCTCGTGTGTATGTGTATGTGTGTTGCTTTGTTAGCTTGCCTATCAGCCAGCAAAGGTGATCAGGATACCGGAGGGATCGTGGCAGGTCATCAACAGCTCCATGCTGCTGGTAACGGACAAGGACACTCCGCCCAGAGACCTGGCGTTCACCATTACCACCACGCCGGTGTACGGCTTCCTAGCGCTGCTGCCCAACCGCAGTGTGCACGTGACCTCCTTCACTCAGAAAGACATCAACGATCACCAGCTGGTCTATCAGCACAGGAGAGGTGCTGGCCTGACTGATTCCTTCTACTTCTCAGTCAGAGACGCCGGCGCTACCAAGGGATCCCTGCCGGGGGTGAGTACTTTTGTTTTTTAAACATTTTAATGCCTATAATAGTATGTGTTGCAGTGGCTGATCTCCTTTCTGTTCTCGAACCCATGATTTCTCCAGACTCCAGAAAATTAGACTACAGTACATATCCTTCAAATCGACAACAGTGTGTCCAGTAGTGTGTGTGGTCGTGCACACGTGTGGGTACATGTACTGCTCGTTCAGCACTGCCTCCCATGCATATCCGCCCCCGGTATCATTCTAGACTGGCGGCGGTGTGGGCGAGCTTAGTGTCTTGTACATGAGTAGAATCACTGCATCACATTGTAATGAGTTCAACAGGGTTGTCCTCTGTGCCGTGTTGTTCTTTCAGGTTCAGTCGATCACTGTGGAGCCTCTGGAGCTCATGGTCAATGATCAACGACAAGTGCCACTGCTACTGTCAGCGCTTTCCAACGGGGCGGCGGACAGCATAACTGCTGTTCTGACAGAAGAAATGTTTGCGCTGTCCAGCAATGACCCGGAGCAGACCAGCGATGTGCAGTTGACTATTGCAACGCCACCCCAGCATGGCGGGATAGAGTGGACTGAAACGTCGCTCGCTGCGCCACAGTTCACCGTCGCTGACGTCGTGAATGGTAAGGTCCACTACCGACTCGCTGACAAGTATGTGCAGGCAACTGTCGACTCGTTTGAATGTGTCGCCACAATTGGTCGATCTCGACTGGAAGGAATTCGTGGCACGATCGAGCTGGAAGCCCGCCCGTTCATCTCCGCCAGCGTTTCTGAGAAGCTATTCGTGGAAATTGGTAGCACGACGGTGATTACAGCTGACGATATCCATCTTGAGTATGATCATGCTAAGCTGAGCATGCACGAAGTCAAGGCTGTCGTAACTAAAGGCCCGATGCATGGTGAAATCCTCGTCAGTGATCAGCCAGCCAGAGAGTTCTCGGCACACGATCTCGAGAACAGTGTCGTGTCTTTCCGTGGCCATGACAGTGCCGGTACATCTGACAACTTCTCATTCTACGTAACCAACGAGCACCGCAACACGTCCGTTCTGACAATACAGGTTGCCCTCTTCAACTCGCACATACAGCTCTTCGTGCACGGCCTGACGGTGGAGGAGGGTGGACGCACCGTCATCTCCCCGGACGCCCTGCTCGCGCTGGGCCCGCCGCAGCACGAGCTGCTGTTCAACGTTGAGGTCGGACCTCACCGCGGCCATCTCATATCCTGGGAGTCTGGTCGCAACGAGAGCATCAGCTCGTTTACAGCACGCGACATTGAACAAGGCCATGTCCTGTATAGCCATGACGGTTCGGAACTGGCTTCTGATTTCTTCAACTTCTCCGTATCCCTTCATCACCTGGAGAATCAATCGGCGTCGAGGCGCATCGGCCCGTATTCGGACACTGCAGTGGGCCAGCTGATCATCAAGGTCACGCGGAAGAATGACAACAAGCCGCAGCCCGTGAGTCTGGATGATGTGACGGTGGAAGTGATGCAGTTTGGCCAGGCCACGCTGACTGATCGCCACCTGAACTACACCGACGGAGACAGTGGGTACAACAGTGCCGAGCTTCTCTACACCGTCTACCGTGGCCTGAATCACGGCAGTCTCTTCATCGAGAACGAGATTGTGCGGACGTTTCGCCAGCGCGACGTGCAGCAAAAGCGACTTGTGTACAAGCATGTTGGCGCTGATGCTGATGAGCTGGTGGATCTGATGATGTACTACGTATCGGACGAGAACCCAGCTAATCATTATTACAATGCACTCACGTTCAAGATCATCCCCATGATTCTACTGGTCAACGGTAGCATAATGCACGTTGTTGAAGGCAAGAACCGTATCTTGTCGTCCGACTACCTCAACGTCATGTCCAATTTGGCTCCGCTGGACGCACGCGAAACCTTCTTTGTGCTTTCCAGCCAGTTATCCAGTGGACACCTCACCGTTAATGGACTCACACTGCAGCAGGGTGCCAACTTCTCGCTGCACGACCTGCGCAGCGACAGGGTTCTGTACGTGCACACCGGCACGGGCATGGTCACCGACTCCATCCTGCTAACGCCGCGCTACCGCAGCAAGGCGTTCCCCGCACACACCGTCAAGATAGTAGTACATGCTAGGGATCACACGCCGCCCAGTCTGCTAGCTGCGGGCACACTGCTTGTCGACGAGGAGCAGAAGGCGGTGATCACGTCCGCCATTCTCGCGGCTCGCGACGATCACGTGGACGATGCCGACGTTGTCTTTCGGCTGATACACCAGCTATCCAACGGCGTTCTGCTTGTGAACGGGCGCATCTCCAGCAGCTTCTCGCAAGCGGACGTGGACAGGAATCGCGTGGAGTATAGCCATCTGACCGGGCACTCTCTTCACGATCGGCTGGTACTCAATGTCACGGATGGTACCAACGTTGTACCCAGGATCATGCTCAACGTCACAGTCTACCCGAAGCTCATCATAACTGCTGGCCCGATCACGGTACACGAGGGTGCCTCCACGGCATTGGATGCCAGTAGTCTCCGGGCCACGAACCAACTGTACGCTGACAGTGAACTCGCATTTTTCGTTTCCCGGCATCCACAGCATGGGCAGATTGCATCTGTGCAGGGTCAAGCCGTTGACCGGTTCAACTTCACACAGCTGCAGGCAGCCCGGATACAGTATCAGCACGATGACTCTGAAACAACCAGTGATGAGTTCATGATCATGGCTCGCCATGGGAATAAGAGCAGCAATGAACTGACAGTCCAAGTCAAGGTGGCGCCGGTGAATGATGAGTACCCGCAGCGTGTAAACGAGCATCTACTGTCTGTGTGGCGTTATCATGATACCGTTGTTCCCAATACTAAGCTCTTGTACACTGATCTGGACACACCTGCCAGTGAAATCATCTTTTTCAATTATGACGGCTTCACCAATGCCCGTGGCAGTCTAGTGTCGCAGAGAGCTGGCACTCGACGGCCACTGAGGCAGTTCTCGCAGCAAGATATCAATGCCGGCGATGTGGTCTTTGTCGGGCGCAATGTGACCGGCCGAGACTCGTTCATCTTCACTGTGAGCGATGGCGTGAACGAGCAGTTCAGTGAGTTCCGTATCCGAGTGGAGAGTCTTGAACTTGCCGCGCGAGTGAACAAGAATGTCAGCGTGATGGTCGGCGGGAATGCAACGTTAGAACATGACACCGTCAGGCTGCGTCGTAATGACGACGTTGACGAAGAGAGCCTCGGTGACGCATACTTTGATCTCCTGAAGAGTCCACATTCAGCGCAGTATGGGCATCTGAAGGTTGGCGGGAGCATCGTCAATGGATTCCTGTATTCTGACTTGAGAGAGGGCAGAGTGGTGTACGTGCAGACCAGTGTTGACTTCTGGCCACCTGATGATTGGCTTGTGTTCTCCGTGCAGTCAAGCCCTGGCGTGCAGGGCATTGATAGCCTTCGCGTACGTGTTCGTATGGAGTACGGCACGGCACAGAACAGCCAGTTGCATGCCAACTCTGCTCTGCGACTGGATGAAGCGGGCTCGGCACTGCTGACGTCGGCTCACCTGAACGCGGCCAACCTTGTCTATCGCCTCGTGCATGACCTGAGCGTTCCGAGGGAGCAGTTGACAGTCACCTACAAACAACAGTTAGCAGGAACGCAGAGTGTACATGGATTGTTCAGACGCGTGGGAACCCCAACACCAGTAAACGCATTCACCCAGGCTGATATAGACAGTGGACGGATCGAGTACGTCCACGACGGTAGTGAACATCATCGTGATCATTTTGACCTGGATATCGACATCACTGACGAACGGAACACGGTCCTGAAACGTGTCCAGGAAAGGCTCCGTGTCAAAATCCGGCCTCTCAATCGCCGTCCAGTTGAGCTGCACGGTGAGTCAACACCTCTTCAGGTTGCTGTAACCGGTTCAATGCCAGTACCCGCATCAGGCTTCGTCAATGTCATCGATCGCGATCTGCCGGCAGAGGAGCTGTACTATGCCTTTTCACCGACTGCGGCTGGCCACTTCACTCTGTATGGTGAGGAGATTTCAGGCGAGGTCAACTTCACGCAAAGCAACCTGGATGCCGGCCACGTTGAGTTTGTGGCTGGCATGACACCAGGCGAGTACTGGGTGACGTGCATAGCCAGTGATGGCATACACGCACTGAATGTAAGCCTGAAGATCGAGGTATCCGAAGCGTTCCTGCAGCTTGCTCCCGGCAGTCCAGTCAGTGTGGTGCAGAAATCCTACACTGCATTCTTGGGCGGTGATCATCTCCAGATCAAGAGCAATATTCATCCATCGGAGTTGATCTTCAGCCTGAGCACAGTTCCATCACGCGGTCGTCTGTACAGGAAACTGGATGGCCTGCTTGCCAGTGTGGGGGATGCGGACCTGTTCAGCTGGGAGGATGTCCTCGATGGTAGAGTGGCGTATCGCCTGGAGGAGATGACCGACAGTGTAGACCAGTTCACCCTGGAGGAAGTCGGCGGGCAGATCAACGACAGTCAGTCCGTCGATGTAGCGGTACAAGTGAAAGCGCTCTTGACGTCAAAGCCGGTTGTTTTCGGCAATGAGGCTCTGATGGTGTTGACTCGGGACATGCTGAACGCCGACCAGATCGCCACTGGTCACAATTTCAAAGCTGTCGACTTCCAGCTAACTACCAACCCCGGGAATGGCGTGATCAACGTTCTCAGCGCCGACAACGGTAGACCGCGCAGCAGTCGCCGCCGTCGTCGACAGGTTTCAGAAGGCTTCACCTATGATGACGTGGTGGCTGGTCGTGTGGTGTATGAGCCCAAACAGGATGCCCCGCTGGCCTACGACGAGAGCTTTGAATTTCTGCTGAGTGGCCCTGAAGTACCACCCGGGGCAGGACGTCTTGACTTCACCGTGGACAGATCCGCTGGCACGAAATCGCCGCGACTGACAACAAGTTCCAATGCTCCATCATCTACCGGCACACTGTTTGCTGATTTGCCCGGTATGAAGAGTGACAAAGATGACGAGTACCTCATGCAGGTCATTATCCCAGCAGCCGGCGGTGGCTTCTTTGTCGCCCTTCTGCTGCTGACACTCATCATTGTGGCCTATCGCAGCAAGAAGCGTCAGGAGCAGAAGACCGGGCCGCAGAACAACTACGCGGGACGGGACGCCGGGGAGTCGCCGACCTCGGAGACATCATCATCGCTGTCCACGCACAAGACCGGAACGCTACGCGATGACACCATCCTGGCACAGGCCACGCCGGTGTCCGACGTTTCCAAGCCGTACGCAAGCACCACCAGCGGCGTGGACAGTGGTGACGGCACTCCGGGCGATTCGCCGGGCGCAAAGCGAGCTCATCCGTCCACCTTGCCGCGTTCCTGGAACTCCACGGCAGGCCATGTTGTCGTGGCTGGTCGCTCCAATTCAGACCAGGTGGGTGCTGCTCAGATAAACAGTGATACTACATGCACATACCGCAATCATGTTGCTTGCTGCTGTATGCTATAAGCTGAGTTTGAAAATGTCTGCCAGCAAGTTTTGAAAGTGTTGAGCAATCACTGTTTCGGGGACAGCTACACCATAGCTCAGTGGTTAGAGTGTCGCTGGCCTCAAGCGGAAATCCCTGGTTTGAGTCCTGTTGGTGAAGCCCTGAGTCTTTTTTTATTGGAAAACATTTCTAACTCAGCTCATAAGTGAAAAGTTGATATTGGTAACAAAGGTTTTGAGTAGCTTATCCAATGAGGTGCTACACTTGTATTGCATTTGATGGGTGATGTGCTGATATTGTATGGGGGATATTTAGTGTCCTTGCCCGTGTTCTGCATGCGTCTTTCCACCAGGAGATGGGCGCCTACGGACATGGTAGCACTACTCCCCACGAAGCCTTCTCAGGATCCCGACCTACAGCGATACCTCCAAACTCGCGCGGAAGCAGCACATCGCACTACTATAAAGTTTCACGGGAAGACAGTATAAGTAAGTGCATTTGTTGCGAAAGGATGATTGTCGGTTTGACTGACTGAAGGCACATCTATTCGCCATCAGGCTTCTCTGCCTTTTTCTTTCTCTGCTGCTGAAGAGATGCATTCATTCCATTGTAGTGTCTGCCCACACAGGTTCGAATCCTGTTCCCTGCACCATGTGGTGTCCTCAGATAGAGCAAAATTCTAACCAGCAAGGAGAACTTCAGACAAAGAAGTTGAGTCAGTGCGCAAACACCAAAGGAGTGCAGGCGCGAGCATACGGGTACAGGAGTTATACTGTATAGTGTATACGGAAGTGCCATCATGATACAGTGCTGGCAACTGAAATCCGACCCCCGAGCGGTGCGTCCACATTCTAGCAGTCTCTGTTTCGTAGTTTTTCCATCCCGTGTTGGGTCTTTGCGATGTGAGCGCACCGCTCAGGGGGTCGGATTTCAGTTGCCAGCACTGTAGTCATACATCGGAATATCACACAACAGAGTCACGGTGCTTCAGATTGCAGGGTACTGTGTAGCTGACAGCACTGATAACCAAATCCGTTGACTGCCTTCTCTTTCAGGGTACAATAATGATGGCCGAGGTGTGCCACAGGCCACCGAGGTAGGCGACCACATCAACAGTCACGAGAGCCTGGCCGCGTACGATCGTGTCTTCGACAAGATACTGGACAAGCGGCCGCCCACCGAATCGCCGGAGCAGAACGACGGCCGGCCATCATCGGCTATGACCGTGCTGCGCAAGAACGAGTACTGGATATGAGACTCCCAGCCACTGCCACTGCCAAATACTGGATACGAGACTCAGAGCCACTGCCACGGACTGATCAACAGTTCTGTCACGGCTGAGCTACATGACTTGCATGCCTGCTCGTTACACCCTCCACATCGGGTGCAAGCATGCACCTTCATATCAACATTCGACTTGCTTCAGGAGACTTGACAAATTCACCACTTGATGTTGCGATGATTGAAGTTTGTTATGTATTACAGTGTATGCAGTTTGAGTTTGTGTGTACCTGTGATTGTCTGCCTGCATCACTGTTCCGTAAGCCGGCGACTTTACAGTGGCTGGCACATGGACGTGCACCCTTGAGTTGAGCACGCAACCTTTCCGTTAGCTGAAGTGCATGTGCTGCAGCATCAAACCGATAATATATTTCGCTTCCGTGATCGCTTCGCTGGCTGAGCGAGCTACTGCTCCTCTTTGAACGCTGGCCACCAGCTTATGGTCTTGTTGATTCGCTAAATTGACTTTACACAACCAACTCTGCCGCACCTATCTAAGAACTTCACCTCTTTCTGACATTTCTCTTTGACCTTTTTTTTGCTTTCCTTTCCGCTATAAATGACAGTTCACAGCTATTGACTATTGTCCCTGCTGTCCCTGCAGTAAGGAGAGATTTGAATTCTATTCCTTGGATTTGGATTTTTATTCCTACTATTTGTAGCCATGCAGGTATGTCATAGGCCTGTTCACCCGTATAGATGTAGGCCCTTGCTAGTACTAACTTACATAGTCATGTAGTGCAGTTTAGAAGTCTATCTTCCTATTTATACGTTTGCAATCTACGTGACCGTTTCATCGTGAAGCAAGCAGTGGATTTGGGGGGGGGGGGGGGGGGGGAGCGGCCCTGCATAGTGCATCGTGATGGTTGCCACCCGGCGGCCGCATGTTGCTGGTCATGCAGCGGAAACACTGCGTGTCGGTGGCGGTGGTGGTACATCAGTTCAACAGACACAAACACAGAGAACTACAGTGACATGCAGCATAGAGTCTTTAGAGACTGCATGTTGCTGGCATGATGACGCGGAGAGAGACACTCTGGTTGCTTGGAATTTGAAAGTCCATGTTTTTTGTAACATGCTCACCATTTTCACTGCACTCAGTGACCAGACACTACTACAGTACTTCAGAAATGCTTTGTGATTGGCAGTTATCCAGATAGATGAATGTGCCCAGCTCCATGGATTAGGCCAGGTGTTAGAGCTACCGACCAAAATGCATTCAGTAAGGCATCGGCCGAATGCGAACAAAAGCAATGTCTAAGTTGCATTTTTAACAAAATAATTGTATGTCATTGGAAGGGTGAGAGGCTAAACCTACGAACTAGACTTTCCAATGATTGAAACACAAGGCTGGAAGCAGCAAAGCTGAACCAAAACTAACAACTGTGTTACTGCAGAAGTTGATCAATGATCAGCCAATGGGGAACTCTTCTGTAGAGAGAGAGAACAGTGTGGCTTGTTGTTGCCCTAACCCATGCAAGACAACATACATTTGCATGCACCGCAAGTATGGAGAGCTGTTGCCGATACGTTCTATAATCTAGCTTATCCTTGGGCTGGACACAACGCAGTCAGTACAGACCACGGGTCGGTTTGAACTTCAATCCTTCGTTATGGCAAGGAGCATGCGACGGAAGTCACCGCCGCAGTCATCCCGAATCCACCGGGATAGTGGCTTGCCATATGTTCGGTTGAAAGCTTCTTTCACATCGCCCAAGTCAATCTGTCCACATAGAAGTGATAGAACCATGACAAGAATCAAAGAAACATGGTCGACTCACTTGCTCAACAAATCGGATACTAGTACGCTGTCTTTACCTATCTCAGTTTCATGAAAAGTGCAGTAAGCAATCAGTAAGCATGCGGCGATAGTATACCCTCTTAGACTCCCTCTTAGACTCCACCAGCCCGGCACAAGAAGATCACCCTCGTAGTTACGAGAGACACCGTCCCTATTTCTGTGCACGATTAAAAGTTGTGCACACATGTACAATCGAAACAGGCCAGCCCCCCCCCCCCCCCATCAGTTTCGGCCAGATTAGTTACCTCTGAGCGGGAGACAACGACGCGGATGAGCCGATCTTCGTCGGTTCCTGCACCCTTCATGGACTTGTGGAGCAGCTGAGCAAAATACAACGGTGTGTCCTGGGCAACCATGACTGTTCGACGATACGTGGAGAGAGAGAGAGAGAGAGAGAGAGAGAGAGAGAGAGAGAGAGAGAGAGAGAGAGAGAGAGAGAGAGAAAGAGAGGGAGGGAGGGAGGGAGGGAGGGAGGGAGGGAGGGAGAGAGAGAGAGAGAGGCAGCAGAGAACATCACAAACGCTCAGTGCCCACCGTATTGCCTGGCTGTGAAGACTAGGTTTTGCTGCTCATGTGCAGAGTGCAGTGCATGGCTAACAAACTCCGTGTTGGAATGATTCCGTAATCAAGTAACTGGATGATGAGACTGCGGCCCGCACAACACTAGAGACCTTACAATCTTGCAAGCAGACACAATGTCATTATAGGTAGTAACTGGCTACGTGCATTACTGTCTGATTTTGTGAAGATAAGAGAAACAGCATTCCTTCATTGTAAGGAACAATGAAGAAGGCACTTGGCAGATTGTCATTATAGGCAGTCAGGTCATTATAGGCAGTCGGGTCGCTATAGGCAGTCGGGTCGCTATAGGCAGTCGGGTCGCTATAGGCAGTCGGGTCACTATAGGAAGTCGGGTCGCTATAGGCAGTAGGGTCGCTATAGGCAGTCGGGTCACTATAGGCAGTCGGGTCACTATAGGCAGTCGGGTCACTATATGCAGTCGAGTCGCTGAAGCCAGTCAGGAGTCTAGTATGTGGTCTAAATCCTGTAAACAGTCAGATGGTGGTGCCCCTAGGCCTCTACAGGCAGTTGGATCCCCAATATGCAGTCGAAGTCCTACAAACACCACGACTAGATAAAGCAGGGCACTTCCTGTCCTACGACTACATCCACTGAATGCAGTCAAAATAATGACGTGTTTGACTGTTTGGACTGTTTGGATGTGAATGCGGGGAAAAAACACGGTTTTCGAGTTAGTTGCAGAGAGGACACGACAGAGAAGAAAGCATGTACAAAGTGAAAAGTTCCTTTTTTGCGCTGCTAATGTTCTGCAGTTGGAGTCCGAATGCCACGCTATAATCATTGCCTCGCTCTTCTTTGTAGCGTCAGGAAGTCAATATGCAAGTAGGGCTCACTTCAAGAAGTAGGAAAGGCTGTGAGCACTAGAGACAAAATACAATGTTGCACCTCTCACCGACAGAGGACAGGCCATCTTCGACATTCCCAGAGAACTCCTTCTGAATGGCCTTGATGAAATCATGACCTGTAAGCTGCAGAGAAGACAAACCACGATCGATGTAAAACGTGCACAGAGAAGATCAGTTTGAATCCTGCAGTATTCGTGAGAGGCGTTCTGAGCCGAGGAACTGGATGTTTGCACCACTGGAATGCTGAAGAGCATATTTTCAGGCCAAGGCCTTTCTCAGGCACTGAAATATAATTCAGGTTTTTACAGTGCCGTTTCCATGGTTGTAGCCAATGAGCGACGTTCCCGCGGTGGCCTTGATGAGCCGATAAAGGCCCGCACGCTGTCAGCCTAGCTCTACAGAGTGCAGGGGTCTGCGTCAGTTTTCCGTTGCCATCTCAGTTCATCTCAGGACCTTGCCGTCCTTGGCTTTGGAGGAGAGTAGAGTAAGTACATGGTTGAAACCAGGTCTACAATCATCAGTAGATTGGGCATGCCTGTAGACATGACCTCATGCCCAGTTCTGTTCATTGATGTAATAAACATACAAGTACTATGATGTAAGGTAGCAAAGGTGGCTACATGTAGTAAGCAATCCAGTATTCTACAAGCTAATGGCGATGTTGACAACAGGTTTGTACGCGTGTCAGTAAAGGAGTGACAAAACTAAACAGCTACAACCTGAAAACAATTCAAAACATTCTTCTTCTTCAAGGCCAAGGGAAAAATGGCAAGAGTTCTGGCCACCACGTCCCCGACCTCCACCCCTAGGTGGTATCGCGCTTATATACAGTCTACGAGTACGAGCATCAAAGGATGACTTAACCTGAGGAGTAAATAATTGGAAAAAATGGCAAGAGATCCGTCCACCACGTCCCCGACCTCCACCCCTAGGTGGTGTCGCGCTTATATACAGTTCGCAAGTGAAACCTGACCATGAATCAAGGCCAAGGGCGCAGGCCAAGGCGCGTAGCGCCGAGGCCTGCGCCCGCGGCCGTACGCATGAGCTTTGGCAATTCTGCAACTACTTCTTCTAAAAAGCGATAGATCCAGCCACTACGTCCCCGACCTCCACCCCTAGGTGGTATCGCGCTTATATACAGTTTCAAAGAATGCCAGTGAAAACATGACCATGACTCCGATGAGCGTACGGCCAGGCAGGCCCAAGGCCCGGGCGCTGGCCAAGGCGCGTAGCACAGTAGATCTACGCACGAGGCCTTCATGTACTGATGTAAGCGAAAATTGATATGATCATCACGTGTCAGCAAAGGAGTGATAGTGTAGCCACCACGTCCCCGACCAACCTACTTGTTCTTGAGCATTGAGCAAAGAAAAAA